>NC_051224.1:14010000-14310000 GCF_015220715.1 Pygocentrus nattereri | reverse complement strand
CTAGTCATATGGTTGTTCAGAGAGGTGCTCAGCCTTTAAGCTACTAAGGAATTACTTGAAATATTTAAATGGACCTTATTTGTTTCTGTTGGACAAATATAAATCCTGTGCATGCTGTAATGAAAGAAGTATTGTAATTCTGAAAGCAGGCCAATTATTCAGGTTATGTTTTCTTTTTTTTTCACATTTTTATACAAATAAAAGTTATTGAAAAAATGTTGTCACTTTGGAAATGCTTCTTATTGATAAAGTGCATAAGTGATAGTTTCTTTAGTCTGTCCATTTATACATAACTAAGAGATAGCAAACTTTTATCTCGATGTAACATTGAATTGTTTCAGTTTTGGT
The DNA here is from genome assembly GCF_015220715.1 of Pygocentrus nattereri. Lineage (NCBI taxonomy): Eukaryota > Metazoa > Chordata > Actinopteri > Characiformes > Serrasalmidae > Pygocentrus > Pygocentrus nattereri. The sequence goes on along the minus strand of NC_051224.1, from coordinate 14,309,652 downwards.
CTTAAAACAATCTGTGGAGTCATAAATAAATGATCAAAAAAACCTTGACTTTTTGCAAAGAACAGCCAATAAGACACCAATGAATCTGTTTGGCCTGACCTTTTCTGACTTAGGAGGCTATAGATTCTTCAGTTTTTAGGTGATTCTGATAAATCGGGGTAAACTTGTACACTACTATTTTCTGAGGAAGCATTCAAAGTTTCATTTAAATTGATTGTCATAAGCACCATACATACAAATACTTAAACTAGTGCGTAATTATTAAAATGTCATATTCTTTTATGAATGAAATAAAGAAAAGATAATGGTTTCAAATTACACATCTTATTAACATCTAAAACATTGCAATTACATCTATGTTCCAAAAATGTGGAAATTTGACGTAAACCCAGGATGGCCACATAATTAATAAGGGTAATATCTTTTCTGCCCAGCAGAGGAAGCATCAACATTAAATGCAAATTATGATTTCAAACATACTTATGGTAATAGTCTTTGCAACATCGATCTTGTGGCAGAGGAACTTTCTGATTTTTATGTATTCCACCGAGCCAGGCAGTTTTGTATATCGCTGCTGTCTGAACAAACCTTGTATCTCCATTTTTGTCATTTTTAATTTTTTGACATAATCTGAAAAAGCCTATTTCCTTTTACACTGTGTGTAAATGATGTGAAAAGATAACGTGAAAAGATGTCTGGTTCCATCGACTTACATTAAAAATAAAGTATGTTTTTTCTTTCTCCTGCAAAGTTACAGGTTTTGATTCGACAGCAACCATATACAAGTCTTTTAAAAACTATCTTGTTTTTCTGTAAATCATCAGAGTTTGATGATGTTTTCATGCAGTGTGCTGAAATGTTTTTGCAACATCTCAAACTTGGTCTCTAAATAACCGTCAAAGTCTCAAAATCAACAATTATTTCAAAAATCTTTCCTTTTGAGCACAATTTTATTGCAAGATATGGATCAATCAATTCGACCCATCCTATTCAAAAACAAGGGACCACAAATCTGTCACTGATTGTGACCAAAATTGATATAGATATTGAAAATAATTAGCTGAGAAAATGTATGACATTTGGTTTGAATTGCCTTAAGTTGGCTATTACAATGCTCAATGTACTGACTCCAATCTAATATGTAATTATTGCTGTCTTTGATTAAAATAAAGACATGACTATTGTTTCAAATTATGCATCTTAATGAGAATTAACACCTTGCAAATATGTGTAGTTTGCTTAACTGTACAGGAAATCATATCATTTGATTTCAATACATTTTAATTAGAGCAAGAGGTGTTTTATATTTCTCTGGCCACCAAAGGGAGCCAAATCAGTAACTGCAAATGTCAACGTTGAACTACTACAAAATATACTATCAGTGGAAAGCTTTACTGTATGTCTTTAGATCAAGACCATTTTTTGTTTTTTTTTCTTTTTGCTTTCCACTGTGCCTGACAAATTCAAGTCTTTTAAAAACTTTGTTTTTCTGTAAATTATCAGAGTTTGAAAACAGCAGCTTTCTGAAATCTTTTTGCATCATCTCAAACTTTCAAAACAACTGTCAAAGTCTCAAGATCAATAATTATTTTTAAAATCTTGCCTTTTAAGCACAATATTATTGCAAGTCTTGGAATAATCAGTTCAGTCTGGCCTATTCTAAAACAGGGGACCATACATTTATCAGCTATGCTCTGACTGTGACCAGAATTGGTTTGTATATTGATATTAATTAGATAAGGGAACATGTGACATTTGGCTTGATCCTGCCTCTGTTAGCTCTTAAAATTTTCAATTTACTGCCAAAAATCTAAAATGTAATTATTTCTGTGAAATAAAATAACAACATGTCAATTATTTCAAATTATAAGATTAACTGCCTTAAATGTTAATAATTAATATGTCAATAATTGTCTGAATATAACCAAATTTGACAAGGTTATACAAATATACAAAGTAGTCACAATAATTGCAAGGTGGGAACTAATTCCCAAAAAATTGCTTGAAGGGTCTTTCTTTACAATCCAACAATTTGCTGCCTTTCTTATCCAGAAACATGAAGTTTGTTCATGTTGCTACTTTGTCCTGAAATGGTTCCTTGTTACTTCCTTTCAATAAATTGTTTCAAAAACTGCAGTTGTGCCACAGATGTCTTGTTGCTCACCATGAGAGCCACAGCCTTTGAACTCTAGGGTCGAATCCCTGTCATGGATGTTAATATGAGTTATGTAGATTGTAGCAGATGTATTACTTAGTGATCTTAATCATAGGAAAAGGAGATCTTTCTTAAAAATCTAAAGATCTGCTGCCTTCTACTACCAGGGGCCACTTCTTTACTCCTCAATGTCTTCCTGGTGCCACTTGTGGCTACATATATAGTTTCAAGCTGTTTCAAAAACAGTAAAATGCAGAGATCAAATTTAGTGTTAACTGTGTGAATTTTAGTCTTTAAACCCTTAAGTGATTTTAAAATCAATGGTTGACCTAGCAGGATGTTATTATACCTGACAGATCAAACATGATACTAGGGTTATTTATTTTCAGTGTTGTTCTGTGGGTTTTGCCAGTGCTTGCCAAATCATTAGAAGACCAAAGAGCAAATTGAGCAGGCGTAGTCCCATATTTCACCTCACTACAACCCACAAATAAACCTTTCACCACATGAAAAGAATGTCAGGCTGAAGGGGGCACCTGGATTTGAACCAGGGACCTCTTGATCTGCAGTCAAATGCTCTACCACTGAGCTATACCCCCACTTGAAACTGAAACACCCTGGACAGGTCACCAGGCGGTCACAGGGCAGACTTGAGATTTTAGATTATCCTTCTTTATTGTTTCTCATGTGTAAATCGGAAATGATTTAATGATTTTCCCACTTTTTAGCTCAAAATACATAATTGCACGTTGTGTTTTGTTGCACTGCTGACCAAGATCATTCCCCACGTTCACTGTGCAAAATATAGGGGTTCCTGGAGGGTCCTGGAGGGTCCCTGAAAATAAACGTTGTCTGTTAGAGAAAAAATACTTGCTTAAATACTGTTGCAGCTTCACCCACAATCTGTATTTGGTATTCTAACTAACTAGAGATGCAGCACTGGTCTGCCTTAGGTTGGCACTGTAGCAAATTAGTTCACCCAGTTGGTCCTTCATAAACCAGCAATTGTAACTATCCCTAGGACACCTCTAAAACAACCTTTACAACATGCCATAGCATTTGTTTTGTGGTGATGGTGGCAAGGAAGTCAGTTAACAAACTCAGTGTTATTCTGGACAATACAGACTGGTCAGAGAGCAGGGCCCTTTCAGCAACAGACTAATTCAGCTCTGCTTTAATAAGGAATAGTACAGGAGATTGTTTGTGCCAACAGCGATCACACTGTACAACACCTTGTCAGTGTGCCAGGACATTATTGTATACTGAAACACTAGCAGGACAGGCTCATTGAGCACCAGCTGAACATTACTGTCATTATACTCATATCATTATGCAATGCTACTTTGTTTTTGCATCTTTACATATTGCACAACTACTAATATACAGTATTGAACTATCGTTTACAGTGCATAGTCACTCGGTTTGTGTGTTTCTGCTTGGGTGCTTTTAGATGATTCATTGGATGTGACAATACATCACTGCATCTTCACCTCATACATATTATTCATGCAACTTTACTTATCTACTTACTTATTGCTTATTTACCAAGCTAAACCACCTCACAACTGGTACTGCTTTTAGTGTCAGACTTGGCAACCTATTAGCTAGTGTGAGATGCTATAGATGGTATTATATTATCAAAACAACCTAGAACCTGCTTGCATCACAGAGTGTCTGTTTGTTTATGTTCTGGCATGTAACCTAAGATCTGCAGATAGTGGCCTTCTACAAATGCCCTCTGTAAACTTCTTCTAAACTGTGGAACTCAATTCCACCTTTAATTAGAAGTCAAGCTCAGTGCTCACTTTTAAGAAGCATCTAAAAACGTATCTCTTTAAGTTAGCAAGTAATTAAAACTGAACGTCTCATGGTGTTTATCTTGTAATGTAATCTTTTTCATTTTCTTCTAATTCTAATTAAATACTAATGATCTCTTCTAACTATGATGTATCAACTGTCTGTAAAGCACTTTGAGCTGCCACTGGCATGAAATGTGCTGTATAAATAAAAATATTAATAAAAAAGTATTATTAATAATTAATTAGACAGAATGGATGTAACAGATAGATCATGTATCAGTAAAGCAAAACAGCATATAGTTTGAATTATTTGAATAAATGAAACAAAAGTTACTTTATATTCCCACTTTGTTTGCGCACCAAAAAGGATTTTTCTACTGTTACAAGCTTGAGCCGAATACTTTTTGGTGCGATATAAATCCATTTTCAAAAAAAATATTTAAAGAACCATCTGCAACACTTATTTTTTCCCCATGCATTTAACCATTTCACCATTTCAAAACACATTTATGCATGCAAATGCTCAAAGGTGAGCATACTTTTTGTTTACACAGCTGGGTGTCACTCTCCACACAGCATAATGTAAAGCTCTTTTGTCAAAATATGTCCCAGAAAAAAGTGTCAAATGCAGACCACATTTACTTTTAACTGCATGAATGTGTGTATTTAGACACTGTGTGTGATTTTTAAATCAGTGTGTAATCTAGCAGGATGTTCTTACACCCAATAGATCAAATTTAATAGTGGAGTTTTTCCATTCTTACTGTTGTTTTGAGGGCTTCTGCCACTGCATGTCAGATCATTAAAAGACCTTATATGCAAACTGAGCAGGATTAGTGCTGTATTTCACCTCACTACAATTAATATATAAACCCTTACCCACCTGCGGGTCAGGTGGAAGGGGGCACCCGGATTTGAACCGGGGACCTCTTGATCTGCAGTCAAATGCTCTACCACTGAGCTATACCCCCTGTCAAAGAGCTACACATTGCTTCTGCAGAGATTTGTGAGCTGTCATGCTCTTAGGCACCCACATAAACAGGGTTTGGCTGGATTGCTGTAAGATGGTTTTATAATATATATTTTATAAATATATAGAACCAAATTGGTTTTATATGGTGCAAAACATCACTTCCAAACCTTTGAACTTTCAATGGTGTACCTTTATGTCATATATTCTATGACAACAGATGGCTATTTAATTGCTAAATGTCTTAAATGGCAAAGGAATATGAAGACAGTAAAAAGAATCTACATTTAAGTTTAACACATACACTTTTAAAAATGATGGTTCTTCAAGGGTTTTTTATTAAAGAAAATGGTTCTGTATAGAACAATGCACACTAAAGAACCTGTTGCTATAGATGTTTTTTAATATAATCTTTTTAAAAAGAGCTCCACATAGCATCAAAAAGACTGTTATTGTTGCATCTTAAGCACATTCTCCATCAATCTGAAGAACCCTTTCATGGCGCAAAAAGTTGATGTGTGGTTTGCTGATTAGGAGATAGAACTTTTGCAAAAACATTTAAAACATTATTTAATATTTAATAAATATTTTGTATGAAATGTAAATATAGAGTGGATGTAAATATAGAAGGTATGTTTTTATTTAAATAATGTAATTGAGTAAAAGAACAAGTAATCAATTTTAACGATATGAGCAAAGTACAAATCTTCCTAAATAATGCTTAAGTACAGAGCTCAACACAGTCATGTGAAACGTTAGGACAGCCCATTAAATAGTCAAGTCTTTATTAAGAAACATTCACATATTGATGTCTAATTTTGTTTTTATTTATCTTGGGAAAACAAAGTGATTCAATTGCAGGTAAACAACAAAAATGAACCTTGCTTTACTAATCAAACAAAACATATTAACAAAAAGTGTATTCTAACTGGGAAAAGGTTAGGACACATTTGGCTGAAATAACTTCAGTGAGACTTTTCTTGCCCCATCTACCAGTCTCTGATATCTGTCTGAGGAAAGTTTGGCCCACTCCTCATTCTTGGTGGATTCTATGATGGGGAGTAGGCAGGTCCTGCTGCAGCAAAGCATCCCCAATCCACGACACTTCCACCTCCATATTTCACAGTTGGTATAAGGTTCTTTGCTGTGTTTGGTTTATACTAAACAAGCCTTCTGTTATGGTGTCTGAATAATTCAGTTTTAGACTCATCTGTCCAAAGAACATTTCTCCAGAAGTCCTGGTCTTTGTCTATGTTCTCTCAGACTTCTGTCTGGCCTTCACAACTGCCTAATGGTCAGCTGAAAAGATTTAATGCTCAAATGAATATTGAGCTGGAGTTTATTGCTTGAAAAGGGGCAAAATCTAATTAGAAATAAATCCTTCTGGGGCACAGGGGGTGCTGGAGCCTATCCCAGCTGTCATTGGGTGAAAGGCTGGATACACCCAGAACAGGTCCCCAGTCCATCGCAACGCAGACAGACAGACAGACACATTCACTCACACACAGGGGCAATTTAGCATGTCCAACTGGCCTGACTGCATGTCTTTGGACTGTGGGAGGAAACCAGAGAACCTGGAGGAAAGCCATGCAGACACGGGGAGAACATGCAAACTTCACACAGAAAGGACCTTGGTCGGCCAGCCAGGGACTCAAACCCAGGCCCTCCTTGCTGTGAGGCAACAGTAGAAATAAATAGATTACATTAATTTAAAAAAGGAATCAAGTGAACAAAAATGTTAGGTCTGTTGAGACCTGGCTTATAGTGGAGAGTAGAACTAGCATAGAACTCTGCTTTTTACTATGGACAAGTAGCATTACATGTATTTGAAGCAACAGGTCCCCATATGTGGTTTTAGATCTGATATGTATCCAATTCATGGTCATGCGACCTTAATGGCTTTCAAATTCGAGGTTAATAAAGATTTTCCATTCGATTTAAACACATAATGAATTGAAATCTTTAATCTTCACTTTAAATTATAATTGCATTATATACATTTTAATTGTATTACATTATATTAGAAGTATGTGTATATATGATAATGCAATTATCAATTATAGAACCACTTTTGGGATCCTCACCACAACTGGTCTTTGTTCTTTATGTTCACTTAACATTTAATATTTCAACATAAGATGGATTTGAAATTAGTAGCTCAAATGTATTAGTAGGTTATGTTTAATAAACCTGGTGAAGTTTTCTGTAGAATAAAATGTGGCCAATCATTTTAAAGCAATGGGTTAATTTTGCTTAGCCACTGCCACCTGATTGAACAAGAGTGTTTTCTCCACAGCCATACAAGTACATTTTTGTTTGTTTAGCAGGGCGTCACTCTTTGCGCAGTATAAAGTAAGTTCATGGGAAAATGTGTTATAGCAGAAACAGTCAAAAGCAGACATTAAAATTACTAATAACAATCTGAAATGGAGCATTTAAGCCACTACTAGCTTTACACAATAGCAGGACGTCATTACACCTGATACAATTTGACACTGGAGTTCTTCAGTGTTGAAGCGGTTTCGCAAGACTCTGTCTCTGTATGCAACAACATTAGAAACATCACAACCACTATACAGACATTATTTAACACCATGTTACTACCAATAAATTTGCCACTTTAGTAAATTTCTTAATAAAGGGGGCACCCGGATTTGAACCGGGGACCTCTTGATCTGCAGTCAAATGCTCTACCACTGAGCTATACCCCCATCTGACAAAGTGCTCACTGCGGAGGTACTCATGGTTCACTTCCTTTGGCAACTTTTCCCCTGGCTTATGGCTTTTGTGTCTAGGGGCATCAAGATTTCAGGGGGCATCAAAAATTTTCCTTGCCTTATCCAGATATAATCCTAATACTCAAGACGTATAAAGTGACCAGGTGTAAATGGTTGTCAACCTGAGTATTTGAAATGGTTCTCTTGTACACCTTGAAATCCTTAAGTGGCCATACAAACAGACCAGTCAGAACTCAGATAGCTCAGTTGGTAGCGCTTTGGCTTTTATGAGGGTCCAGGGTTCAAGTCCCTGTTCAGATGACCATGCAACCAATCTGCTACTGGACATTGCACTTCCCATGTGCACCTGATAAGCTTTACTGTGACTGTTCCCCTCTAACAATGTGATACTCTTATGGTTTAGGCATGAAGACTTAAAAAAAATAATAAAAGGAAAACTTCATGTAATGTTGCTACATGCTATGTCATAAGAAAACATCATTGGCAATGTAAATATAGCACAGAATACCAAAAAGTCATTTATAATCCAGATGAGTCTGATGATTTTAAGGGGGCTGAATGCTTTTGCAAGGCTTTGTGCATGTAGCTGGTCCTAGAGTTCCACTCACACACCAAGCTGACTGTTGGCTGTGGCTGGACCCTTAATCTATAAGAACCTGAAGATCAGCTGAAAGTCCACATAATCTTATGTTTCAGCATAAAAAATGAACTTGGTAAATAAAAGTTTATGTTTTATTGAGATCAAATGTAAATAGGTTGCTTTATGTTGCTTTATGTGTTAAATAATATTCAATAGATAGATAGATAGATAGATAGATAGATAGATAGATAGATAGATAATCTTTATTTCTTTATTTCCATTGTTTAAAAACAAAGAAAAACCATTTAGCATATCTAGAATTGACAGCACAGACATAAACAACACATGCCTACACATGTCACTTTATACATTACCACTATTAAGATGTACACCTTCTACCTCATACTCATACTGCTGTGGTCCATGCTGCTGTTATCTGTCCTGCCCTTTTTGCACCTTTATGCACCTTCTATTTATTGTTTATTGTTTGTCACTTTGGGGGTTGACTGGACCGTGAGTACAATGTTTCGTTCAACCTCATGTACCACATGTGATGTGAATGACAATAAAGCTCTCTTATCTTATCTTATCTTATCTTATCTTATCTTATCTTATCTTATCTTAAAAAAAACAAAAACATCTTATGTCCAGGGTGAGTGGTGTCCTTATTACGATATATTGTTCAAGTCCACAGCAGTGCCCCCCAAACCTTCATTTTATTATTTATTGTTATAACATCATGGTTTTATGTAAGTAGGCTACTAACTATTATTTAAACATAAATGTTTTTTTTCTTTTATTTACTTAATGAACATTCTGAGGATGCAGTATGCTTTGTCAAACTGTCGAGGCAATAATGTTTGACTGCCTACACGTTGAATTCGTTATATACTGTATTGTAATGAGATCAGAATTAATATTTCATTCTGAATTCTGTTACCGCATTGTTTACTTGTTAAAAAATTAACTGAACTTTGATCAAAAGAGGGGGCACCCGGATTTGAACCGGGGACCTCTTGATCTGCAGTCAAATGCTCTACCACTGAGCTATACCCCCTGGTGGCGAGAAGGGGTTTTCTGACCTTTTTGTATCTACGAGAGCGATGGGTTATACTTCACGATGCTCTGGTTCTGGTTATTGTCAGTGAACCGAAATAACTCCAGTATAGTAGCCTGTATCCACCTATTTCTTTACTCATGTTGATTACAAATATATTTACAACTAAGCTAATTTACTCAGGACATCATCTAAGCAGATAAGGAAATTATCGGAGTCTCCAGTGGGAATTTCACCGATTTTTCACAATATCTGCATGATTCAGTCGTTGAGACCTAAAACAAAGTAATTAGATGTGATTTGATGTGACATCCAACACAAGAGAGTTGTGCCGTGAGTTAAGGGGTAAGTCAGGTTTTCTGCTCTTTATTCGTCACTGTTTGTAAAAGCCGGTGCTGGAGAAGAGGGCGTTTCACTGCGGACCCTTCAGTCGTTAAAGACCGTTTGATTGTTGTTAGTTGAGTTTTCGAGATTCTCTTTCACAAACGTGATTCACAATCGGTTTAGGGGGAACCTGTGCGCTTTTCTGTTATATCAAAACATAACTGCAAAACACTACATGTTTACGGACTATCTGTGCTTCATTTAATCTTGGAAAGTATAAGGATGTGTTCCATTCAAACCTACCAACCTTTTCCTGTTTTACTGCAGCCCACAGCCTAGGGCGGTAGGACGTTATCGTTACTACTATTGAGTGCTGATTGGTTAGCTTTACTGCTAGTGAATGTTGATTGGTTGGTGAGCTGATCAGCTCATTGGCTGAGTGAGTCACTGACGTGTATGAGGCACTGTCCATGGTCTTCTATTCTCAAAGGCATTCGGCAGTGGGATGTTCTCCGAGAGTAATTAAGGTGCCAGTGAATTGTCTCAGAAGAACAGGAGCAGTATGTGCTGTCAGAGGGGGTCGCTACAGCTCTCGAAATCTCAAACAAGGTTACGAACACAAAAGCAAGCACAGATAAGAATGTCAGTGTCTCAGGCAGTTTGCATTGCACAAGATGCGAAACTGCCAAAAGAAAAAAAACAAGGTGCCAAAAGAGCCTAGCTAACGGCACTGAACCCAAATTATTTATTATTATTATTTATTTGGGCCTTCCATTTCGTGGAAAAACGAAACCCTTACAAATCCATATCCTGACGTAGGCTTGGATATGATCACCAAGTTGAAAAGAAGAGAAGACTTTACCGCCCAGACCAAGGCAAGATGTCTGTGATAACTAGCGCTAGCTAGCTGGCTTGCTATCAAGAACCAAATTGCTAATGTTAACCCACTAGCTAGCTCACGGTAGCTAACTTAGCTAATGCGCTTAGCCACAAAACAGACATCCTAACCCAGCCAACAAAATATAAATAAAGCGACTAACGTAACTAACTACACTAGTAAACAGGATTAATTTTCCCTCTGTTTTAACGTTTTGGCTGTCTTATGAGTTAACATTTTACCTGGGTAAGGTAGTTGATTTTCTTTTTACAGGCAGGTTGAGTGTTGGGTGGGTAGCTAAATATTTTTAAAGACAGCCTTAAAAGTTATGTTGTTATTTCCAGCGTGGAGTGTCTAGGGCTCAGTGCAAGATGTCAGCATGGGGTGCAGAGAAACCAGGGAGGAAGGTCACTGAATTACAGGGAAGAGGTCATCGTCGGAGGTGATGAAGATGGAGTCCATGGTGAAGCAATGCTAGGCTGGTGAGAGGCGCAAAGCTTGGTCAGTGTGAAATCTTGTCATAGATGAAGACAAAAGGATATTTTACAGGATTTAAAATAGGAATAACAAAGAGTTTCAGGCAGTCTTTCCCCCATATTTAAGTTATTTTCTAACTCCATTTAAACCTTTGAGCTGAATCCTGAGTAAATTATTCTTAACTACCCACCTCCAAACATTTCATATCCAGGAACAAAAAAAAAATGCACTAGCTACCGATAGAACGTCTGCAGCTTTAAATCTTACACATTTTAATCTTCATTTTCACTTCTATGTAAAGGTGATATGGCATAAAGAATATATTATGATACATTATGTTTTATGATATTTTGTAATCAAAATTTTCTAAAGGACTATAATGTAAGTACACTATTACAAACATCTTTATTTAGGGACACCTGGCCTCTTCAGTTTTTACTCTGTAAATCCATTTCCAGCTATAGATTTCTTCTTCAATTTTTATTCCTCTGCATTTCTGAACACATTTAAAAATGAGAGCCAGTGTTGGTTTTGCTCTTTAATACCAGGATGTTCCCATTTATCTTACTATTGGATAGGCCATCTTTGAAGTACAGAAGACAATCAATGATTTCCTTGTCCAGTCTAAAGGGAAGACATCCAAAAACCAACCTGAACAGTAGGGACACTTAGAGACCAAACTGTTGCTGGTTCGGCATGATACTTCCCCTCGAGAAGGAACTCAAGAGGGTGGTACTCAAGTGTGCCTAAGAACATAAAAGAAGGAGAGAAATAAGTAGTTCACAGAAAAAGATAACTGTACAGGTTCATTTTTGTTCACCAAGGTAAAACAAAGTAAATATTCCTTCAAAAAGTCCAACTATGTACATAAAAAAGTACACTACACTTCACTCTCCCAGGGGAAACATAACATTTTAAACTAGAAAAATAAAATGAAAATAGGGCGTCAAGACAGGGTGTTACTTAAAAATACAACTGAATGTAGTTCCTTAACTAAAGTTATTACAGAATTCTCTGTTTTGATATCCACCAAGACACCTCTTCTGCAGCACTGGCACGCCGCCTCCAGTACCTGGAGCATTATGGCACAAGCTCTGTCTTCATCGATGGATCCTCCAAACTCGTCAATGAAGCTCTCCTAATCCATGCAAGGATCTGGGTGCTCCAAAACTAGAATGTAGTGGTCAGGCTCGTCGAACCACTCGATGAGCTGTATTATATTCTTACAGATGGGTGGCTGGTTCGTCATCTGCAACAGACCCACCTCCACAGGCACAGCCATGGGTTCAACAGGCTGCAGGGGAGGAGACAGGAATTATCAGTGAAGAACATAGGCAGAAAATTATGGGGTGGTTTAGGACCATCATGTGTTACTACTAGTATAACTTCTTTGCTTTGAAAGCAAAACCGTGCCTGCGTGTCCACTTACGCTTTGAACAAATACTTCATCTCCTGGCTGCTTTAAGATTATTTTGATGGCCACCTAGACACAAAGACAAAAGTTATTAAGATCACTAGCACTGAAAGAGGAAGAGTGGCTGACAATAAAAGTGTAATTTGAGGTGTGAGCAGAACCTGCAAGCCATCAGAAAAGCGTCTTCCCTCGTAGACAGCTCCAAAGCCTCTTCACCTAATTTTTCCCCAATTACGTAACAAGAGGCAAAGGTGTCTGTGGGAGAAGAATGTTAAAATTGTGCACTCACTTTTATTAGATCATTTATCGTGAGTTTATCAATCAACATTTACTGACTGTAAAAAAGCAGTGGGGTTTAGTTTCCCCCAGCTATTTATTAACTATTGCAAATAATCATTTGATTATTTGCATTATAATTATCTTAAATTAAATGAAATAAAGTGTAGTGGCTATGTTCTGGGTAATGGGCTGACCTGGCTTGGTGTCTTTTCTCTGGCTCTGGGTTGTTCTACTACTAAGTTCACAGCCCTCTTTCTTTTCTTTTTTGCCAGAGCTCTTGTTTGAGGAATTTTGTTCGTTCCCTGTGTGTCATCCTGGCTGCAGCTCTCCTCTGTTCTTTTTCTTTTCCCTTTAGGTGCATCTGAAAACAATGGCTCGGAAAGTTACATAGAAGCAGTAATGGTACCCATGACTGTCATTTTTATGCTAAAAAAACAAGGTGTTCTGATATTTCAATATAATGTGCTGGGGTGCATAAAATGTGCTGACCAGGGACCATTTTTATCCCCAAGCCAAAATCTAAAATCTGATCAGAAACCCTAATCATAAAGCAACATGGCAAACTGACAGAGTAAACCAGAAAAAAAAAGCCTCAAACTGGAATGTATGGAATAACCTGTTGGTGCAGAGCACTTCTCCATCGTGTTTAGCTGTATGAACTAAACAGAACTTGCAGATTCACTTTCCTCCACCAAATTTTACACTAAATTGTGCTTTGGACACACTAATGTGTTGCGTTCTTTTTATCAACCTGAGCAGAAATTATAACATTCCAAGCCCAGATGGTTGATGTGACATCATATTCATGCATTATGACATCGCAATTAGGGTGTTCATTGCCACAGCAATGTTTAAAACTGCGGTTTGACTTCTGCACTTTGGCTGTGCTTAATGTATTAGTATTTTTTTCAAATGAAAATATCTAATGTGGAAAAAAAGCTCAAATGAATAAAGCAGTGTTTATTATAGTAATATATTTGTAAATTGTGAGTAAAACTGTGGCCCTCATGTAAAAAAGTAATTTCTGCCTTTTAACAGTAGATACAATACTGTATTTCTGACTAAAACCAGCTGATGATTTATAACCCCATTTCCAAAAAAGTTGGGATGCTGTGCAGAATGTAAATAAAAATAAAATGCAATGATATGCAAATCATGTAAACCATAATTTTTAAGGAAAATTCTACAAAGACAACAAATCAAATGTTGAAACTGTTGAATTTTATTGTTTTGTGAAAAACATATGCACGTTTTGAATTTAATGCCAACAACACATTCCAAAAATGTTGTTCTCAGGAATTGAGAAGATCAATTGCTATAGTTCTGAAAGTGAAATGTTTTCCTGTTCTTGTTTAATATAGGATTTCAGCTGCTGAACAGTTCGGGGTCTCCTTTATTTTTCATTTCATAATGTGCAAAATGTTTTCTATTGGTCACAGGTCTTGACTGCAGGCAGGCCAGTTTAGCACCCAAACTCTTAATATGGAGCCATACTGTTGTAATACATGCAGAATGTGGTTTGACATTGTCTTGCTGAAATAATCAAGGACTACCCTGAAAAAGACGTTGTCTGGACTACAGCACATATTGCCAAAACATGTATATATATATATATATATATATATATATATATCATTCAGCATTAATGGTGCCTTCACAGATGTGCATTTCACCCATGCCATGTGCACTAATGCAGCCCTATAGCATCATGAATACTGGCTTTTGAACTGTGCACTGATAACAAGCTGAGTGGTTTTGAGGACGCAGTGTCCCTGATTTCCACTAAGAAATTCAAATATTTATTCGTCAGACCACAAGACACTTTTCCACTCCACCTCAGTCCATTTTAGATGAGCTCAGGCCCAGAGAGATTGGCATCATTTCTGGATCCTGTATATGTACAGTTTCTTCTTTGCATTTTAGAGTTTTATCTTGCATTTGTGGATGCAATGATGAACTGGTTTCACAGACAGTAGTTTTCAGAAGTGTTCCTGAGCCCATGTAGTGATTTCCACTACAGAATCATGTCTGTTTTTAATGCAGTGCCACCTGAGGGCCCCAAGATCATGGCCAGTAAATAGTGGTTTTAGGCCTTGTCCCTTGCATACAGAGATTTCTCCATATAGAGATTTCTCCAGGTTTTCTGAATCTTTTAATGATATTATGTACCATAAACGATGAAAAGCAAAAGTTCTTTGCTATTTTTATGTTGAGAAAAGTTATTCTTGAATTGTTGCACTATTTGATGGTACAGTCTTTCACAGAGTGGTACCCCTCCTCATCTTTACTTATGAAAGACTCAGCCTCTCTGGGATGGTGTTTTATACCCAATCATGTTACTGTCCTGTTGTAACACAGGTGTGTTTTTTAGCATTACACAACTTTATCAGTCTTTTGTTGCCCCTGTCCCAACTTTTTTGGAATGTGTTGTTGGCATCAAATTTAAAATGAGCAATATTTTTGAAAAAACAACAAATTTCTCAGTTTCAACGAATGAATGAAATATGAAAATTCAATGAAATAAAGGGTTTAAATGATTTGCACATCATTGCATTTTGTTTTTATTTACATTTTGCACAGTGTCCCAATTTTTTTTTGGAAATGGGGCTGAAAAAATTAAATGGATCCCTATCTGCATTGTAGGAATGTAACATTAAATACCGGTTTCTGCACCCCAAGAGGGAATAATATAGCTTAAAATTGTCATTGAAGTGACATTCTGTAGTGTTTTATATTGTGAATCATACAGTTAGTACTTTTACCCCTGCCTGTAATGTTAATGATGGAGTTGTGTAGCTTGTTAGCTAGCTGACCAGCCTAGTAGAAAACAAGATGCCAGCCACTCACTTTAAACAGAAAACTGGTTCTTACTTTATCGGCGCACTCGGTGGTTCCTGCCAGCAGCATTAGAGTCAAAGATTACTCCATTGACAGCACAAGGATTTTTCGTGCTGTGGAGCAGTGATCCAGAGCTCAGTCGCTATAAGGCGGTCACACGTGTGCGTATATCTGGATTTTACAACGGCTTTGAAGGCAGTTCAGCCAATCAGATTTCACGACCGGAACTATCCGTTTGATAAAGAACAATTTAATGCTTAAATGGCTCTTTTCATGGTGAAATCGTACCAAAAAGGGTTCTTCCATTCTTATGATATTAAGCTTGTGATTATAGAAGAACCCTTTATTTGGTGCTATATGGAACCATTATCAAAAAGGATCTATATGGAACTATATACAAAACGTTCTCGATCAGTTCTCTATAACCATTTCACCATTCAAAGAACCATTTCAGCATGAGATGAATTTATGTAGAAGTCACAGTTATGAACAGAACCATTCACTTTACTGAAGAACCCATGATGAAACATTTTTAAGAGTGTAGTTCAATCTTCATTTCCATGTTTACCTGTTTTAAGGTTAAATTGGAAGTTTATTTTTTCATTTATAGGTGGCTTGTTTTTTTACTGTAAGTTTGTGCTGTTTGAGTTTAAGCATTGTGTTATTGGAGAACTGATATTCATATCTGACAATAAAAAGTTTCTTTTTTTCAAATGATAGTGAACAATATCACTGCCCTGAATCTGCCTTCCATCCAATGATTGCTGAGACCACTCCAGCTCCCCCATGATGCAGAAAGATAAGCGGTTTAGAAAATGTGTGTAAAAATGTGTGAACAATAGCAGGCTTTATCCCCAAAATCCTCAAAATCTGAATCAGTGACAAAGTTTTCTACTGATTGGTCACATATTCCAGAAATAGTCAATATTCCAGACATTTTTTTGATGTTCTGATGCTTACTGATTTGTGTCTTTAAAGAAAAATTATGAATTCTTATGAGGACAGATTAAACAGGCAGGGAATAGTAAGTGGGTGAAAAGTCTACAAAAATCCACTCAAAGCTCTGATGAAAAAAGTGACTTTAAACAACACAGCAATCTAGGAAAGCATTAGCCAACAAAAATAAACTAAAATAGGCCTGTATGGACTGACCTGTGGATGCTGGGTGCTGCTCCATCATCTTATAAACTAAACAGCAGTTTTACTTTCTTCCACCAGATGTGATTATGTGAATTAATTGTCAGCTGATCTTTAGGTTTTCCTAATCAAAATGATCAGAAAGAGCTAAATTCTGAACTAAAAGAAGTTTGAACATCTCACTCATGCATTATGGCATGTTCTTATTGGACACATCCAAAACTGGCTTTACAATATGCTCAGTTTGGAAATACATGTTTTAGAATTGACAAAATTTGAATTTACGCCAGTAAAAATAAAAAATAGAATCTGGGTTTTTATATCAGACCAATTTTTTTATCTACTGAATGTTAAAATGTGTTTTCATGTATAATCAGAGGGAGGTTTGAGCTAAAAAAAAAAAGCTGACCCTTCAAATGAGCTAATGCTAAAGCCAATGTTATGATATCATTGCAATGATGACAAATACGTACACGTGTGTTAATATATTTATCTTAACAATATGATTTTAATAACAAATGTGAGCAGTTGGCCAAAAAGTTGGCAAAGTTGGCTGCAGGAAGGCCAATCCAGCACCCACACTCTCTGATTATGCAGCGCTGCTGTATGAATATACACATGCAGAATGTGGCTTGGTGTTGTCATGATGAAATGACATCAGCATAGACAGCCCTGAAGAAGATTTCATGTAGAAGGGAGAGTATGTTGCTCAGAATGTGTTCAGTAATAATGACGCTTTCACAGGCTTGCAATCCACCAACTAATACCCCCAAACCATGACAGACCCTGGCTATTGAACTTTATACTGGAATCTGGATAGTATTTAACTTCTCTGTTCCAGAGAACATTATGTCCATTATTTACATTAACAATTTGACATGTAAATCCACAATACAGTCCAAAACATGCATTTCCCCTGTGCATCCATACATTTTAGTTGAGCTCAAGCCCAGAGAAGTCGGCAGCTTTGGAAGTTTCTGAACACTGTTGAAGTATAACTTCCATTATGCATAGCATGGTCTTAACTTGCGCTCATGGATGCAGCAGCATACTGTGTTTGCTGACAATGGTGTGTCAAAGTATTCCTGAGCCGATGAGGTGATATCCATCATAGAAACATGTTGATTTTTATTGCAGTGCTATGAATGGTTGAAGGTCACAGGCATTTAGTTGTGGATTTCAACTTTAACATACAGAGATTTCTCAGGATTCTTTTGATGTCTTTTGATGTTATTGTGCACCACAGAGGACAAAATACCTACCATCCTTACAATCATTTGCTGGGGAAACCATAGTTTTATACTGTGATATTTTTGCTGATGCATTTTTGACAAAGAGGTGAACCTCAACCCATCCTTGCTCTGCCTTTCCTAAATGCATATTTTATATCAAACATAATTGCATCACCTGTCTTTGAACATTTCACAAATTTACTAGTTTTAAATTGCTTCTGTATTTTCTGGAATATGTGGCAAGCATCAGATTCATAATGAAGATGATGAAGTAATCTCCCGCCTCCTCTGATGTTTCCTTCCTCAACAAGCTCAACAATTTCTACGCCCGTTTTGAGAGAGGGAACCCAACAACTGCAACCAAGGCAGATGTGTTTGCAGACCACCAACCACTGACTCTTTCTCCCACCGATGTAGGAGCGGCGCTGGGCAGGATTAAAGTCCACAAGGCTGCGGGTCCTGATGGCATCCCTGGACGTGTTCTCAGAGCATGTTCTGGAGAGCTGGCAGGAGTGCTGACGGACATATTCAACCTGTCCTTGGCCCATGCTGTGGTACCAAGCTGCTTCAAAACCACCTCCATCGTCCCGATACCCAAAAATTCCAAACCATCACGACTGAATGACTACCGCCCGGTAGCCCTCACCCCCATCATCACAAAGTGCTTTGAGCGGCTGGTCCTAGCACAGCTCAAATCCTGTCTCCCCCCCACCCTGGACGCCCACCAATTTGCATACCGCCAGAATAGGAGCACAGAGGATGCAGTCTCCATAGCACTGCACTCTGTCCTCTCACACCTGGATAATAAAAATACCTCCGTCAGGATGTTGTTCGTAGACTTCAGTTCAGCATTCAACACAGTCATCCCCTCAAAACTCATCACAAAAGTCGCAGACTTGGGATTAGTTCCCTCATGTGCAACTGGTTACTGGACTTCCTGACCAACCGACCCCAACATGTCCGGTTGGACAACCACTGCTCATCCACCATCACCATAAACACTGGTGTACCACAAGGCTGTGTGGTGAGTCCCTTCCTCTACTCCCTCTTCACCCATATACTGCAAGCCTGTCGATGGTTCCAATACCATCATTATGTTTGCAGATGACGGTGCTTGGCCTCATCAAAAACAATGATGAGACAGCCTATAGGGAGGAGGTGGATCGTCTGGCTGAGTGGTGCGACACAAACAACCTTCTGCTCAAGGAGCTCATTGTGGACTTCAGAAGGAATGCTGCCCCACATCCATCCATCCACATCAAGAGGACGGCAGTGGAGCGTGTGAACAGCTTCAAGTTCCTTGGTGTCCACATCTCCGAGGATCTCACCTGGACGACCAGCTGCTCCAAGCTGGTAAAGAAGGCTCACCAGCGCCTCTTCTTTCTGAGGAGGCTGAGGATGAACCACCTGTCCTCAGACATCCTGGTGAACTTTTATCGCTCCACCATTGAGAGCATCCTGACCAACTGCATCACAGTATGGTACGGGTGCTGCTGTGCCTGAGACCGGAAGGCGCTGCAGAGGGTGGTGAAAGTTGCCCAGCGCATCATCGGTGCACCACTTCCTGCCATAGAGGACATCTACAGGAAGCGGTGTCTGAAGAGGGCTGGGAAAATCATCAAAGAACCCAGTCACCCAGCACACAGACTCTTCACCCTTCTGCCTTCTTGGAGGCGGTACAGAAGCCTCCAGACTAAGACCACCAGGTACCGGAACAGCTTCTTTCCAACAGCTGTCACACTCCTGAACTCTGCCTCCTTATACCTAAACAAATAACAATGGACTGTACCCTAACACACACCAATAACACACAGACTTAAACACCACTCAACACCACTTACCGGCACTCACATCTGTTGTATATACTGCCATTATTGTATATACTGTGTAAATATTCTACCTGTTCATAAGTACATACTTATCCCCCTTCATATTTATAACCTGTTCATAGTACTTTATACCCCTTCATATTTATTCATAGTTCATGGTACTTTATACCCCTTCATATTTATTCATAGTTCATAGTACTTTATACCCCTTCATATTTATAACCTGTACATTCTTGTTTACAACCTGTAAAACCCCCTTCATGTCTATACCCCCTCATATTTTTAACCTGTATATACTATACTTACTGTACATTGTAACATACATATTTATATTTCTGCTAAGCACTTCTGGATGGATGCAAACTGCATTTCGTTGCTTTGTACCTGCGACATACTTAATGACAATAAATTTGAATTCTATTCTATTCTATTCTAAAATGTTACATTTCTTGTGTTTGTTTAATCGTGAAATTGTTCTTCAAATTGATGGAGAATGTGTTGTATATTTTTTTGGTGTTGTATATATGTTTTTGGTGCTGTTTAGAACCAACATCATCCATCAATCTGAAGAACCCTTTCAGCATGCAAAGCATGCACATGGATCTTTGAGTGTTCCTTATTCTATATAGAACCATTTTCTTTTTAAGAATGTTTGAAGAATCATCTTGAGTGTAGTTATCACCTGCCTCTGTCAGACAATAAATCATCTTCCATTGAAGCCTCCAATGGATGCACTCCCACATGTTAGCCGCTAGTAGGAGCACCTGAGTTGAGTTTTTTTGCTGGTTGCCATGGTTACCTTGACATCACCTTGTCAACGTGATGGTTAGCTGCGCTGACTAACTTTACTCTCTAACTGCTCTGACTTTATTTTCTGAGAAGCTGGTCACTCCAGTAGCGAAACCAGTTCCATGAGTATTGCGTAAAGATTTTGATCTTTACCACAGTTTAAGGACTTGGACACTCAGGAACTGAAGAGAAAGGGAAAAAAGGAGGAGGTTTTGAATTTTTGGAGTTTGGTCAGTTAGAGATTCTGGGGCTCCAGGCAAAAGACTGCTAAACATTACATCTTGATAAGTAAAATCCTCTTAAATCTATATCTAATATTTCTCATTTCGAGATTGTTGTAAGAATTATTCTTACAAAAATCTTTAATATTTGAGATTGTATATAAGATTATTCAACTTGCCTGCTAAAAAAACCAACATAGACATGACTGGTCACCACTAAAACCAGCATATGTTATGTTTTGATGCTGGTATGACCATAGGGTGACTAGCTACACCAGAACCAGTCCAGCTTAAAACAGCATGAAGTGCTTGCTAGTCTGTTCTTGTAAAATTAAATTTTCTCACTATGTTGGCAGATAATTTGTGTTTTTTTTATTAATGCTAAATAATAAGATTAATAATCTGCCAAAAAGAGAGATCATTTTGTACAGAATAATACATAAATTATAAGTAATGAGATTACTTTTCTTCAGGAAGTAATAAGTAGTATTATCATTACAATTTAGAAATGAAATTTATCATTTATAATGGATTACTCTTTGGACTATTCTGTGTTGGGGTAACAACATGCAATAATCTCTTATTACCCTGACGTAGGGGGTCAAAATTACTAAAAATTATTGGTCGCCAATAACAGCTTTTAAAAAAGAAAAGAATTGTATTTTGCACTTTAACATCAACACGTATGGTATATCTGAATTATATTTTACATAGATAGATAGATAGATAGATAGATAGATAGATAGATAGATAGATAGATACTTTATTGATCCCGAAAGAAATTTAACTTTTCATTCAGCTTTTCAAAATTTTCATGGGGCCCTTGGCTCATTGGGGCCCTATGGCAGCTACCAATTCTTGCCTAGTGCAAAGACTGTCCCTGGATATAGTACGGTCATTTTATTATTCTGATTATTATACTGAGATATCTAGCATGCAGAATGAAATTATTATCTCTACCAGCAAGTAGATGTATAAACTGTTGGGTCCAAATTCTCTACACAGGAAACAAATCCATGCCCTCCAATAAAGGAAACCCAAGCTGCTATCTCAGATGGGACCGAGGCTTATAAGGACATGGGATCTACTACAGATGCAATATACATTTGAGAAAAACAGATTTATTACATAAAACAATGGATGCTGTTTGAACTTAAAGGGCTGATATCACATGAAAAAAAAATTTATATACAAAAGTTTTATGTAGTAAACACTGTTAACATTTAAAATTTACCATTCACTCCACAGTCAAAAGAGCCAATATCACAAAAACTGATACATTTACATACAGTTTAGCCCTGACCATTCACGTTGAAGTTATAAGGAGTGTTTCAACCCATACTGCTTTTTGAAAGAGGCACAATACAGGCAGCCAGTCAGAACAGAGGTCATGTACCTGCATCAGTCTTAAAGGCACAGTAACTAGCAGCCTATTTAATTTAACAGATAAAGAGAGGGTCAGAATGGTCATGTAGAAATTAATTTAAAACCCACATGAATATAATAACTGGTGAAAAAAAAAAAAATAAGAAAAATGTAGGATATGGGCCCTTCAAGGCTATTATTCAATATAAACATTCGTAGGATTCAAGTCAAGAGCTTCTAAAGAAGTAAGTCGGAGCATCTTTGCTTGCTTTTTTAGAAGCCCGTCTCAAGTTATTTTGGTGGTGTGTTTGGAGTCATTGTCTTGTTCCAACATCCATACTCTCTCCAGATTCAGTGTCCTGGCTGTGTCACTCCATTCATTTGACCTCCAGTGAGGTGTAATGCCAGGACACTTCACAGAGAAGCAGCCCCATGTCATGATACTCCTACCTTCAAACTTTACTGTGGGTGAGGTTCTTGGCATATGTACAACTCTTCTTTCTTTAAACATGATGAGCTGTATTATTGCCAAGGAGTTCCCTATTTTTTAGTCTGACTAGTGTACAAGTGTAAATCTTAGGGACTTGATTATGTTTTTTTGGCAGTGCAGTTTTGATCCTGTTGCTTTCAGGTTGTCCTGCAATTGTGAAACCAATAGTGCTGACAGAAATCTACAGTGTCCTTGCTCTTGCTCCATAACGTTTTCCATTTAAGTGTTGTTCTATACTGCTATTCATGAGAACTTTAGGATACTCCTTCATCTTGACCATGATTGCCATTTGTTATATGAAATCCATTCTGTGGGTAAATCTGACGAGGATACATGCACTGGAAATATATTAAATAACAAAACATAGTGTCAGAATATTTGTCTGTATACACGTTGTGATTTAAGCCATCTGGTTCGATGAGGGTTGGCGTTGCAGGCTGCACGAATAAAATTCTCAACCAACTTTTCTTTACGTTTCACATCTGGAGGAGACCAATCGCGAGGAAAGTTCACTATAGGACAACAGTCCGTTCTCAGATGTCATCAATGAACAGTGCGCCCCCCCTTTCATGTTTTTTTCTCCTCTCTCGGTAACGCGGGCGCGTTCACAGCTGCGTCGTCGTGCACGCGCCTTCCGCGTCTGGCCCCTCGCTCGCTGACAGCCAGCGGTGAAAACATCATCCGCCGCCGCCTGTACTGGACATATTCATAGATAAACCGCAGATAAACAGGAACGAACTGCTTATTTCCTTTATACCACTTATTTACTGACAGATTTTTCGTCTCATTTTGTGTGGCCCAGAGATCCCCGCGGCCAAAATGAATCCGTTGTGTAGTAGATGTAACCGAGTCGTGTATCCCACGGAAAAAGTGAATTGTCTTGACAAGGTAAGCTAACTGAAAAATAAAAAAATACAAGCTGGGGAAGTTAGACTGCCAGTGCCGGCTAGCATGGCTCTGCGAATATCAGCGCATCTCTATTTTTCGCCTCTTTCTTTACGGACAAACGTTTTCACTTTTTCGGGTCGATCAGAACGGAAGAGGAACCAGGCAGCAAACGTTAGCAGGCTAAGCTAAGCGGGTAGCTGGGCAGCTAACGTTAGTTACGGGGAGCCAGTCAAGCGTAGGCTGGTCGGCAGCACCTGCTTCTATTCTTTCACCATTAAATCGTCAAATTATAGTTAGCTGGTTTGTATTGTTTTCGTCACCGAGTCATGTTAGTGAGTCATTTGAGTGAGCTAGCTCCTTAGCTCGGTAAATATTCGCTAAACGTTACGGTACCAAAGATGTTTGCGCGGGTGCGCGTGCGTGTATGCATATGAATGTGTGCGTGTGCGTTTCCGTGTGGACTATATAATCCATGTAAATGTACACGCAAACCATATTATGGGAGCGAGAGAGGTAACCAAATAACGCGGGGGATGTATGCGCGGCCTTCGCTGTGGAGGAGAACAGGAGGGAGAAATCTGACGTGTCACAGTCTTTGCTGCTAAATTCACTACAAAAACGGACTCTAGACTAACGCCCACTCCAGCACAGGGCTGCGGTCAGTTTATAATCCCAACAGTTTTTAGCCTACATTAGGTATGTACATTAGGTTTGTACATATAAGTATTGCAACACACGTAACCGATTTCCTTATTGTGGAATGATTGTTACAGCTTGGCTTATTGGGCAGTCGTAAAAAAATTGGTTTCTCTTTTCTCTACTGACTGCATGTACGCTTAACCTGCAGACGTTAAAGGAAAAATCCACCAATTGTTCAAAATAGTTGCGTAGTTTAATCGTTGAGATGTAAGCCAAGTCATTCAGAGTGTTTTGGTGTGAATTGATGCGTTGTAGTAATTTGCCTATGGGAACCAGCACAAATATATGCCTTACAAACAGTGAACCTACATGTGCCTCCTGAGTGGTCCATGTAATGCTGATAATGGTTAAAAAATAAGTAAATCCTTTAGTTTTCACGTGATGCAAATTTGCCTTAAGTTGTGTGCGTTTTAGAAATCCATTGTAGGCCAAAAGCTTAATGCAGACTTTCGTAAAACAGCAACCATGCATCAGGCAAGGCATTTGTAACTGTTTTTTGTGACTATTTTGCAAACATTTAAAACTTTTGACGTCTGGTTCCTGTCTCAGCTTTTGTTAACACTTCTGGACTTTTTCCAGAGTTGCACATTTCACATTAAACCACTTGGAATGGCTTTATTGCCATCTTGACGGGCTATAGAAAAGGTGTGCTGTGCTTTTTTGAGAAACCTTACATGCAGGTAGCAAATTGTGCCAATTTAAGTTTTCATTGTCTTCTCTAGACATTAGGGAAAGCCACCTCAGGTGAATGTTATGATGATGAGCCATATCAAGGACATAGAACTGCAAGTCCTTGACTCAGAATTGTTACCAGGCCTCTTGTGTGGTCAGAACAATAAAACCATTATTTTAGCTGGTGGTCTTGTGTTCATCTGTGGATGAAGAACACTAACAAGATTCTGTAAAGTATACTATTTATTTGAGATTTTATTCTCAAATAAAAAAAACGTGTGGGAGAATGTTTGTTTATGCTCAGGTTTTAATTAGAGCTTAATTTATGATGGGCACAGTGGACCACAAGTAACCACTCACTGATAAATGAGAAGTAGAACAAATGGGTCTTCACTTTTTCAACAACAAACTGACTTTGTTTATATTTTATTAAAATACAACATACAAAGGGATCCTGCTGGGATGAGTAAAGGACTGGTGTACATGCAAACTGCAGACTGTTCTGACCATGAAAGACCTATGTAGTAAACATTCTTACCAAAAGAAACCAGATATAATAAAACATTTATCAAAGAAGGGGTGAAAGAGGTAGGTAGTACTTTGAAAGCATGAGGTAACTGGCTGTTAAGCACCTTTAGATGATATTGTTGTGTATTTGTAGCAGCAGCATTCAAATACAGTGCGAGTACACTTACCTAGCTTACATTGTTTACATCATAGAATTGCAACACGGTTCAGCCAAAATCAAAATAATAAATAGATTGTTTATTGCTCGGAGCAAAAATCAGATGATTCTGTTCCTGGTAAATATGTGGGACTCCAGATCAACTTCATCTCTGAGTAGTGTATATAAACATAAAATGTTTCATGTTTATAATATAAATACGTTCTCCAGATGCTATAATTTGAGAGCTGTTAAAGGGCTGTTATTCCTGTTTCTGCTGTTTTCCTGTTTTCACTTGCAAGATGAGGGTAAAACAAACAAAACTTTCCAAAAAGCAATATTTTACTGATTGTGCATTTATTGACATGTTTATTATCAAGTAATTCTCTAATCTACTTAATATTATGAAGATGAAGGTTTATTGTAGTAATTTATGGAACATACCCAGCTCTTGTTGTAAAGTCTAGTAGGAGTGCTGTTTAATTGCAGCAGGAGCTGGGCTGGGCAAAAACATCCCAGTATATGTTGATGCAAAATGAGAAAAGCCTATATGCTTTGCCATAATAGCAATACTATTCTTCAGTCTAGAGTGGGACGTAAATTCCATTAGTTGATTTAGGCTATTTTGGCTATGTCACATTCAAAGTAAGCCATTCTAAATGAAAGTTGAATGAACAACAGTCTTTAAATTCAGCTTAAACAGCAACGGTGAGCAATCAGAAAACGTTCTGCCTTCACATATAAGTAAACATAAGACTCTTAAGAAAAGGTAGATTAGGATGTAATTCCAGTGTTTTGTTTCTAGTGGTCATGTGCTCGGGCGGCACAGTGGCGTGGTGGGTAGCGCTGTTGCCTCGCAGCAAGGATTGCTGGGTTTGATTCCCCGGCCGGGTGACCGGAGTCCTCTCTGTGTGGAGTTTGCATGTTCTCCCCGTGTCTGTGTGGGTTTTCTCTGGTTTCCTCCCACAGTCCAAAGACATGCAGTTAGGCAATTGGACATGTTACATTGCCCCTGGGTGTGAGTGTGTGAGTGACTGTCTGTCTGACCTGCGATGGACTGGCGACCTGTCCGGGGTGTATCCTGCCTTTCGCCCAAAGACTGCTAGGATAGGCTCCAGCACCCCCCTGCGACCCTGACGGAGAAGTGGCTTAGAAAATGGATGGTCATGTGCTCATTCTCTTCTTGGGTCAAGGCATGTTTACTGCTGTGTTTATATTAAGTCTAGCAGGGAAAATGGTCCAGGTTCACTCTGCATAGGTTGCATTTTCCAAAATTTTCAAATATACAATACTGTGCAGACATCAGAGACCACCCGTCAGTTATTACATTTCCAGTCATAACCAGAAAAGATAGAAAATCGTACAGCTTTATTATACCTTCTGTTCTTTTTGGGAGACTTGCTTTCAGTTTTTTAAAGAAATCTGCAGGAATGTTTTTTCTGCACCTCCAAAGTTCAGTTTTAGAAGTTGGGTACATGTGTTGCTTCTCAAGAAGTAAGTAATCTTAAATGCATTCATTGCTGTTGAGTTCTGGGCTCGGGGTGGCCAGTCCATTGTTCTGAAAACACAAGCAGCTTTTTTGTTTGATTTGCAGTTTTCTTCTTTTTGTCTGTTTCCTTTTCTCAATAATGACTTAATGACAGGTACACAGCCTTCCTGGCCAATATCATTGAGTTGTCTTCTCAGAGGGGAGGGGTGGGAAGAAACACCTGTGGATTTTGTTAGGTCTGAGGCAAGAGTGGCTCTCTCAAGATAAAAGCTTTATATAAAGTTTATCTGATAGTGACCATTTTGTTGGTGTGCCTGGTTTTGCTCAGTTGTTCTGTTTTTTATGTGTTAATAATTTTTTGAACTTCAGTTTTGAAGCTTTATTCTTTATTATTGACCACTTTGACTGGAAGTTAAATAAATCAAGGGTGGTTTCTGATTCGTGCACAGTATTGCATATCCTGTAACCACTAGTCTAAAAGTGTAATTTTTTGCAGGAGCTATGGAAGTCTGATTTCAGGGCAGCTAGGTCTTGGTGTAATAGTGTTTGACCTTTGCAGAGCTGCTGCAGAGGAAGCACTGCAGCGGATATGTTGCACTTTCACCTTTAGCCATCAGCTTGTCTGCTAAAAAACATTTACCCCTCAGCCTAGTTGCCAAAGGAAGTGCTGCTTGAGAAGAACAAAATCTCTGAAGTTTTCTTTTCCCCCTCCTCTTTAGCATATCCTATTTTGTTGTGGCAAAAATACCACTTTACAGTGCCTTCTCATGGAAATGAGATGTCTGCAAGGGTGGGGTCGTACTTTTTTATGCTGTGCGAGAACGAGAGAGAGACGCATGCACAGCAAGCCAATCCAAGGCCTTGGTGATAATGTGTGTAATGGACTTTAAAAAATCGATTGCTGCCAGACAAAGTGGCTTTGTTCAAAATAATCATGAATAATGGTTGATGGGACTTCTTAAGCATATAGTGCCTTTTTAAGAGACAGTCAGCCTACTGCATAAAGATGGTATAGTATGCTATATGCGGAATTAGTAGGATGCATGAAGCAGAAACAGGCACTATGCTGGCTGATTTACGCACATGCTCTTTTGTTTTTTACATCATGAGGAAAACAACGCACACGCTGTCACAGTCTTTTACGCAGGCCCTCTGTCATGGAGCATTGGCATTTCCCGCTTGCTGAAGAGAAGTAAACCATTCTGATTTAATTCCGCTCCAGCAGCCATGTCCTCCATCTGACACTCTCAAGACCATCTCAAAAGAACCACACCCAAAGTCTGTTAGACAGCAACCATTTGAACTGCTTCAGAGGCCACCTTGCTCCTCAGTGACGTGTAAAGCAGCAGGAAGCTCTTAGGAAAGTTCTCAGTCAGGTAGCCACTGGGCTATATTAAGCACAAGTGTCATTCTTTGGTAGCAAAATTGCTATTTCCCAAGCTTCTTTACATATGGCACTGGGCTGAGTGCAGTCAGTTCTGAAAGCGTGAGACTTTTGGTCTGTTCCTGTTGCAGGTGTAGCAATTTTTAAGTTTATCACAGCATATTGCAGAAGTATATGGCAGAAGTGAAGTTTTCGATTTATTCATGCCAGACAGACTTGAGGTAGATGCTCATTATCTTGAGTGACTTTACTATCATCAGGACAGGAGACGTGTGCTACCTTTGTCAATTCAAAAATGTAAACAGACTCTTAGGAAATACACATGGTGTATTATCAGTTAATAAGCAAGAACATTGTTGATAATGTGCAATTAGCTGCAGGCTTAAACACGAACTATTCCATACCTTAAAATGCTCAAATAATATAATTTTATTAGCTGTTTGGCAGTAATAGTTATTTTTGGTAGTAAATTAGCTGTGGTAGCTGTGGTACTGTAGTAATTTGTTTATTCAGTCTTTGTAAAAACTTAAAATTAACAGATCATTTTTTAAAATAGTAAAATAAGAGACCAACATAATAACGTTGAATCAGATTCTTGTTGTCATGAAGTTTTTTCTATGCAGTCTATGAAGTTTACACTGGTTGTTATTGTTTACAGGCTCTTTGTTCTTGGTCTAAATCTGTCTTTATGATACATGCAGTCTTCTAGATATACTGATGATCACTGTGACAGTCATAAAAGCTTATTGTGATGTGATTTATCACGATAATGATTATTATAGTATTATATAACAATTAACTGAATTATATGTTTTGTTTTGGGGTGTAATAATACAGCATATTGTATTGTATCGCATCTCATCATATTGTGTCATATCGTATCATGGCCAGTGTGTTAGCTTGGGGCTAACTTACTAGCTTGTGGCCACAGCTTTAGATTGGGACACTGTATATATATCAGTGATTTTATGGATGTTAGTGTGTTTGTATAACCATTTTCAAACCACTCCTGGAGGAAGCCCAGTATTATATGTAGTTTAAAAAGCAACTCCTGGTTTGACCAATCAGTGCTTCGGTAAATTGTGCTCATGATGTAATTGATGATATTAACAAGTCTCTGTGGTGGCTGTGAAGGTGTCAAATATGGACCCAAGAAATTCTTGTTACTTTTTATTGTTTTTATGTTTATTTATGATATATGAAATATATTATGAAATATATATTTTTTATTTATTTATGAATATGACTGTTCTAATGTATATTGTGATAAACTCACTGCTGTGGTAAATTGTTTGAAAATTTGCTTACATGCTTAAAACATTCGCACAGTCCTGTATATTATGTATGTGTTATTACATGTCTAACATCATGTTAGTTATTGTTGCACCTGTCTACAATGTTCTTAATTAGCTCTAAAGTGATTTCTTATTAGCACCCTAAGGACCTTTTGTGGCCATATTACTTCATTCTAGTTAATGTTGACTTTTAAGTGTGATTCAAGCAGCCTCCACAGTCAACTAATTCAGTTTAAAATCATTAGCTTTGACAGACTGCTATTTTGGGGTTTTTGACCTCACTGGTGTACATGCGTGCAAACACACACACACACACACACACACACACACACAGTGTGTACCATGATCCCACATTAATGGACATCAAGGTGGAATGTAGGGTAGCACATTGGTCAGGCACTTTGCATGTTGTGTGTTGCCCTTCTATTATCACATAAGCCCTCTCAAGGTCAACAATGACTCAGGGGTCAAAAGTCTGATGCACTTTTGAGTTGCACACTCATTTAGATTGTTGTTATGTAGATTGTGTAGGTGTCTTGAAGTCACAGGGTGTTTCCCAGCTACATTTTCACTACTGGAGTTCTTCCCTAAGCTCAGAAAATAGTGATGCAATTGTCAAAAACTGCTTTGCCCAGTCTGTTCCTGGGAGTTTGTTAATTATTTCTGCACTTAAACCATATGATGTTTTTGTGTAGAACCCACAGCAAGACTAGTTATTCTCAGACAGAGAGAAAAAAATGTCTTAAATTTGATGGAACATCAATAAATATTAAAGGACATATGCCATTCTGTCATTCTGTTATGAGCAAAAAAGTAAAAAAGTGGACCATTGATACTAAGTGTCTATCTACTTCCTCTTCTTGATAATTAATTCTCATGTCCTACTCTGAACAGTGAGTATTTTTAGTCATAACCAAGCTTGTAATGTGACTCACAGGAACATCTTAGATGATTTCTAACTGTAATGCTTAGCTGCTGTTTGCGCATTTTTTTCTGTTTGCTCCATTCCCAAAGGTCAACATTGTATTATATATATACATATATATATATATATATATATATATATATATATATATATATATATATATATATATATATATGTGTGTGTGTGTGTGTGTGTGTGTGTGTGTGTGTGTGTGTGTGTATGAGTGTGTGTGTATATATATATATATATATATATATATATATATATATATAGTATAAATAACTGTAACTGTTGGGTTATAGAAGTCTTGTACTGTCTCCCCTTGTGTTCATGTCACAAAAAAATAACCATTTGCAATTCAGTGAGATTCACCACATCTTGTTGTACTATCAGGCATTGTTATCTATCCCCATTTTCAAAAATCTTTCATTTGCTAGGAAAGCTAAGTATATTGATAGAGAGTACATGGAGCTCTATCATGAACACTGCACAAGCATGTGTATGTGTCCATTCAGGTACTGAGTTAGACATTTAGTGGCCTTAGCTAATAGAGCTGTAGAATTGGGTCAGTATAATGTAGTGCAGTTAAACCTAAAGAAGAGATGGTGATAAGAGCAGATAAGCCTCAATCCTCTTTTAACAACTCACTTTTACATTTCTCTCTCTATCTGTCCTCCTCTCCCTCTCTCGCTCTTATTCAGTTCTGGCATAAAGGATGCTTTAGCTGTGAGGTATGCAAGATGACTCTAAACATGAAGAACTACAAAGGCTTTGAAAAGAGACCATACTGCAATGCGTAAGTAACCTCTGTTTGTCTGTGCATGTGCGTGTATATACAAGTGTGAACTTCTGGGGCCGGTTGTACCAACAGATCTTAACAAAGACAGTCTAAGCTAGCTTAGCCCTAGCTTAGCTAAATTGGTCAAAGCTAAAACTGTTTTTCAGAGAGGACTTGTTGCCCGTTGCTTCAGCCAGTCTTAGGGGTTTGCTTTAGTGTGAGTATATACGCAGCAGTGCTACTGGCTGTTACAGCTAAATTGCCAATTCATGCAAGCAACAAAAAAAAAGAAACTCCACTGGTAATGAAGCTCTGCATAAAAGCCACACTGATGAATAAACGTAACAGATTAAGTTATGAAAAGAACACCACATCTCTTCACATTTATACTCAGAAGCAACAGAACTGGAACTCTCCAGTCTGCTTCTGTTGTAAAAACTTGCTATGTTGCTATCTTTGCTTCTGCTTGTGGTATGTTCAAGACGAAGATAATATTTTCACACAAGATGGCTTCCAAACACACTGAAGAAATGAGGAAAAAGGTATTTCTAACCATAAATAAACAAAACAACTGTCCATATTGGTTTTAACTAAAGTTTTAAAATGTAGGAGAATATTTGCATATCTGCCACCTGGTGTTGAGTTAGGGACATTCCAAAACACACAAAATGCTCTCATTGACACTCTTATAGTCCCTGCTTCTCCAGAATCTTCTCCATCTTCCTTTATACTAAAATATTTGACCTGCAACATGCACACACACCCAGTGAGCGGTTCAGTTATCTATAAAGTTTGTGTAAATATCTAAGATAATTTCCTTTCAGTTCACATTCCCTCGCTCTGCACATGCAGAGATACGCACCACTTACTGGCACTACACATACACCGATATGCACCACTTCCCATTGTTTTTTTTTTATCTGGCCAAATGATATATATTTACATGTTCTGTTTTTTGGTCCTTGTGGACTCGATAAGAGGAGTGAGAAATGGGTAACACAATAGCCCTTGCCAGTCACAGTAGCCTGCTAATATGTCTGATAGAATCTGTCTTGTGCCCCCCCGTGGGTAAATCAAACTCAGTGGGTCATTAGACCCACTTAACTTGATTCATTTCCATTTGCACTTATTTTTTCCCTTGTGTGTTTGTTTACACTGTGCCGTACTGAGTAAATCTCATGAACAGAAGTTAAAAATGCATTTTTTAAAATGTTGATGCTTGTTGTGAACAAGTCAAACCCCACCCTCTATTACAGACAGTTTGGATATATTGAGGGTACTTTATTGACTTTGCAGTTGTTACCAGAAATACTGGACTTATAGTCTAAACAGGAATTGTTTAGATAGACACATACACCATTCACACTTGCTTAAACACACACAGGTACGTGATTTTACGATGATTGAAAAAGGGTCTGCCTTAATGCTGCGATTTGAAAAGGGTTTTTAGTATTTGTGCATTATTTTGCTGCTGCTATTACTGTCATGTTACATGTAGTTTTTTTTTTCTTTCTTACTATGTACCAGTGGCAAACGATGACTACTGGAAGTAGGCCTTCAGTATGAGTCATAAAGGTCTGACTTAAAAAAAAAATGGCCAAAAAAGTCACGTCTGCGATAATGGTGATTTCTGCTAGCACTCTTATGGGATTTATGGGATTCTATTAGTATGTTGGTACTAAACCAACAGCACTTCCTATGAATATGTTTTGGTCAATCTAGATTAAACGTGGACATTTCAAGCTTGTAACAGGCATATTAACATTTATTTTACAGTGACTCCTTCCGTAAAGAGACCTGGTGTAGAGCTGTTGCTGTTTTCCATTTTTAACAATAGACAGAAATGCATTGGTCAGGTTACCACTCATTCTCACTCAATGATGTATCCAAGTCTACCAGGAGGGCTAGAGTGGTTAATGTTCATTGTGTAAATTATATGAAACTTTAGGTTTCAGTTCAGCTCCTGAAGCCTTATCCTGACATGGAAGAACTTGCTTGGTGTATTTACCTAGATACTATAGAAGGAAAAAAATCAGATTGGATAATTTTTTGGGGACTGTTTCAAGAATTCAAACCTTTTGTTTCCAGTTAAAAGTTAGCAGTGAAATACAACAAGCATGATGATTACATTAAAAAAAGGTTGTCTCAAAATACCGCACATATACCAATCAGGCCTAACATTATGACCACATCCTTGTTTTTATGCTCATTGTCCATTTTATCAGCTCCGCTTACTATATAGGTTCACTTTGTAATTCTACAATTACAGACAGTAGTCCATCTATTTCTCTGCATACTTTGTTAGCCCCCTTTTACCCTGTTCTTCGGTGGTCAGGACCCCCATGGACCCTCACAAAGCAAGTACTATTTGGGTGGTGGATCATTCTCAGCCCTGCAGTAACACTGATGTGGTGGTGGTGTTTTAGTGTGTGTTGCACTGGAGTGCTGCTGGAGTTTTTAAACCCCTCAGTGTCCCTGCTGGACTGAGAATATTCCACCAACCAAAAATATCCAGCCAACAGTGTCCTGTGGGCAGCGTCCTATGACCACTGATGAAGGACTAGAGGATGACCAACACAGAGAAACAGATGGACTACAGTCTGTAAATGTGCAACTGCAAAGTGCACCTATGTAGTAAGTGGAGCTGATAAAATGGACAATGAGCGTAGAAACAAGGAGGTGGTCATAATGTTATGCCTGATCGGTGTATATTGCAGTGGAAAAGTCTAGGCATGTGAGAAAATTAGATTTAAAAAGATATTTAGCTGTACAGTAAGAATTTGTTTGCTTAGAAAACACATTTTAGAATAAACACAAATAATATTCATAAAGAGTAATTTTATGTATATCAGCGTGTTTGTTTTACTATTTCTAAGCCTTTCCTCAAGCAAGACCAGCATTAGTTGTAGTTATTATCCAATATCCAATCTTCCTCTAACTAATTCTTCATTATGTTAAGTCAAGTGCAAATCTGTGTCATGTCTGGGGTATACAGGAGACATCTTCAACCAAATTTTGTTCTTCAAATTAATAAACTTGACATTAAATAAAAACCCACTTAATGCCAAGACAAATGTTTTTAAACAATGTGCTTAAGTTCTTAAGACTTTTGCGAGCATTTTCTGTTTATTTTTTAGTTTTATTTCTGATTTCCACTGTACAATGTCTAAAACATTTGTTATCTTTGTGTGTGAGGAAAAACCAACTGCTCTAATTATCTAATGGTCCAGTAAAGCAGAAGATGCACGCTACACACACACACACACACACACACACACACAGATGCACAAATAGACCAATGTGTTCTGTCCTTCTAACACAGAAAGAAAAAAATTAAATTTAAGCTCTCACATGTGTTTTGCATTTTGTTGTTATGTTGCTTTCAATGACTGGGTGTGTGTATTTGTGTGCACAAGTGTATGTGAGATGGGGAGGATGATTACGGGTTTGCAGCGATGGCTAATTCTGACATGTGTTTTAGACACTACCCGAAAACGTCATTCACCAGTGTCGCTGACACTCCAGAAAACTTGCGCCTGAAACAGCAGAGCAAGATGCAGAGCCAGGTACCAAAGACACTTTCTCACATATTCTTATGAGTTTTATGACATGTACTGTTCCAAAGTTTGGAACCACTTGCCATGTTACACTTTTATTTTATATTGTTGCTGCCATCTCCATTTTTGTCATTTTTCAGTTTTTGAAATAATTTGAAAGTACCTGTGGTCCTATATATTGTGTATAGATTTCATGATAAATGGACCAACAGAAATGACCAAAAAATGTCTGGTTCCTTAGACTTACATTAAAAGTAAATTATTTTTTTCCTGTAATGTTAGTGTTTTGGATATACTAAGTTTTGAGCAGACGACAGCGATATACAGTATTAATTTATACAGTGTGGATCGAAATATTACAGGCTGTTCATCAAATAGGTATTTTTTTATTGTTTTCCTCAATATTTCAAGAATTCCGTGAACAGTGAAGTTCCATGTTATTTCATTGTACATTAATTTGTTCTTGAGATTTGATATCCACATTAATAATAATAATTATAATAATTATATTAATACTTTATTTGTAAAGATTTTTGTAAAGTTTTTTCTGTGCTTTACACAAGATAATACTGTAAAACGAGAGGAAGATGAAAACACTACAAACATGAAGGCACTTCTGAAATATGACATTTCTAATCACAAGGGCTATCAAATGATTAAAATAATGATTCACATTATTTTGTGAAGTTAATCACAATCCCATTTGTTTTATTTGTTCAAATTTGACCCCAAAGAAATATTTAAAAAGCAGTGCCTTTTGTTATAGCTATAAGAGTGAGCAAAATAAGCTTGATAAGAATATATTTATGTACTCATTACTTTGTATTATTCACATTATTTATCATTTTAATCATGTGAGCATAGAGCTCATATGGACCTAAACATAAAATTCATAAAACAGGGTGAACATAATAGGGCGAATGCCTTTTGCAGTTTTCTTTACTGGCGTCCAGTGAGAGCAACGGTAACTGCATATTGCAAAATTGTAGCCTCTCATTTTGAAATGTTATCTCTGGTTTGAGTGGAACTGTAGCTTTGCACTTTGCTGTTGCTATTGTTAGTTTGCTGTTTGTTGATTTATCTATAGTTTTCCCATGAGCACTGTTAAGTGTAGTCTGCTGATGGCTGTCTATGGCTTTATTCATCTGAACACAGCTTACATTTCTTAATTTTCAATTAATAGTGTCCTGCTAATTATTTGCCCTTGATCTTTGATTACCCATTGATCTCTAGGCTCATTATTCAGAAACTAAGAAGAAACTAATATATAACTTATGAAGGTTTTAGAGTGATTAACTGTAGTGCCTCATGCAGGCCCGTAATCATGGGCTCATATTGTACTCTGTTTAACGTTATAAATGCTGAATCAGGTTCACTCTTACTCTCATTTTCTTCTCCTGCCCCCCATCCCCCTGCTCAAACATAATGTCTCTCTGAATAGTTAACTTCTGTCCTGATTACTGATGGGAGGACTTCAGTAATTTCAGTGTTGGTAAATGTGTGTAGACTGAACTGCACGTTGAAATTACACATTGCTCCACCCATGTTTTTTATGGGGAGGGGGATCAGAGTGGGTGTGTAAAGGGAAAAAAATAACATCTGGTGCCATCATGATACTCATGCCCAATTGGACATAACATACTCCAGTGCATACTAACATATTGTGCCTCTATTAACCCTGTTTCTAACCCTCAGTATTTTTGTTCATGTAAAACATAAATACTCTTCCTCTTCTTTCTTTTTGTTCTGTGACAACAACTGCTTTGTTTATGTTCTTGTGTGTGGATTAAGAGAAATTGAGGGAGATTTCTGAACCCCCCCCCCAACTCCATCGGATTAGATTAGAGAATGAATGGATGGATGTCTGCTATTGTGTCGTCTTCTTTTTGAAACACTCTGTTATTGGTTTCCTACTATGTTTTAAATGTCATGTTACTTGACCCAGTTTTTGATCTGAGGTCTGCATGAAATGCTCATGTACTTTTTTCCATCAGTTATCTTAAACATATGTTCAGTAAAGACAGCAATGTTAAATATTGTGTTTTATTTAAATTGATCCTTTATTTATTTTATAGTTAAATTTGAAAGAAGATCAGATTTTTTTTTTACATTTTAAGAGCAATTCATGCAGGAACTCAGGTTTTACTGTATTACAGTTTTTTACTATAACTGTTGGATTGTGGTCATTTAGTTTTCTGATTAGCTCTTCAAAGCAAAAGGATCTATATAAAGACCAATGTTACACGCCCTGCAGCAGGGTTTCTCAACCACTTAGCCACGAACCACAAGTGGTTCCGCAAAGCATCCTCTGGTGGTTCTCAGGCCTGTACTAAGGGGAAGCCAGTGGTCTGTAGTGAGCAGGTGATGCCACGTTGTCATAACAATTGCTGAAAATAATTGACTTAGAAATAAGAAAGAAATACAAACAGCAGCCCTGATAGCAACAAACATTAAACAAGATTTTTTTTCAGAAATATTTGAAATAAGATTTGATAATGAGGAAAATCAGGTCACTCCTGTACTCTGCTCATTTGGTGTCCAATTATTAAACACATAGTATTTTATATAGTGTAATGTTAAGATCAAGAAGGGAGAAAGAAACATCTTTTACTTTCATTTCCAACTTCAGAGTTGAATTAAGACCTTTGCTAGGACCATGTTAATAGTTTTTATTATTAATAAAAAATTTGAAATAATTGTAACATAATAATTATTTTCACTTATCATATAAAATAAAAATGCACACAATTTAAAGTCTTTTATTTTGGCATTTTATTATATTCTGAAAAAAAATGTAGCTCATGTCCTGATAAGGGCTCGCCTACTCCTGTGCGCTGAATCTGACTCAACACTGAGCACTGACATGAAGAGCCAGCTTTAGGAGTTAGAGTTCCAAACTTGAGAAATAAAATTTAAAAATTGAAGTAAAAACAGTTTCATGCTTTCTAGTGATAGATTAGAGATTAGACATTGAGAACCCCTGCCCTACAGAATACATAGAATATAGACATATCGAAAATATGCATGCCATAACAACCCTGTGATGAGAAATACATCTTCAAGGACTTTAGACAGATGTTTCCACACATTCTTTCTTTCTTTTTCATTCATTCATTTATTCATTCATTTTTTGTCCTTCAATGAATTTTTCCTGAATGTATGTATACAGTCATTTTTGATCCATTAGTAATAGAAATGTAAGATATCTATAATGATATGACTAATACTGCTACATAAATAGGTTAGGCCAGTGATTCATTTTGCTGTCTGTGTTTGGGCTGGTGTGTCATAAAAGTCAGGGTCTATTTCTGATCCCAAACTCTTTGTGAGAAAATTAGAGGGAACATTGTCTGGAACTGTCACTGTGCCTGTGTGTGGCCACTAGTTGAACCTGTAGGCATGCCCTGCTCTTGTAGTGAAGAGTTTATTCATTGACCCGGCACTTGCCACTGCAGCAAAACAGTTTAGTTCTGTTACAGGGCTGTATTCAACTTACTGAGATTATTGATCTGTCTGATCCAGTGAGTCATGATAAATGACATAGAACTGCAGAACATGGCATTATTTGGTTTCTTACCATGAAGCTTCCTATTAATTTTTCCAGACATCCCTGTCACTTCTGAAATAGCAACCACATTCCTGTTGAAGATATTGTCATTGTGTTAAGGAAGCCATCTAACTCTTCTTTTCCTCTTTAATTTTTTTAACATGGAATACTTAAAAAAACATTGGACCTTCTGAATGGTTTTAGATCTTTGGTCAAGGACATTTCCAGTGTACAAGCTTTCCTGCTGTAATGAAGGATTAATTAGTGGTTGTGTAATATGATTTTTTGTGGTTTTTTTTCTGTTTTCATGTGTCTTTCATTTGTGTGTTTGTTGTAGGTGCTCTACAAGGAAGAATTTGAGAAGAACAAAGGAAAGGGCTTCAGTGTTGTGGCTGACACGCCAGAGATGCAAAGAATCAAGAAAACACAAGACCAGATCAGCAACGTAGGTCAACCTAGACTCACAACCTAGACTTTCAAAATGCTCGCTTCTGTATTCAGTGCATGTTAGTACCAGTAAGATTCTGCCTACATTGCCAGAGTAAATTCATTGGTTCCTGACATATTAGCAGTTCAGACCTGTATGCTAGCAGCATTTGTAATTGACTATGGTGACAAAAAATCTGTATAAATTAGGCATTTACAGGTAACAGGCAATATAACAGGTAATGTGGAAAATAACCATGGTAAGTAGTTAAACCAAGTTCGGGGAACCTTCTTTTCTTTACCTTTTAATTGTCAGAGGCTCAACTCCAACTCACTATCAGTTCATTTGTTTACTTCATAATTTTGAGATCGCTCCTAATGCTGAAATGGTCACTGGAGCCAACGGTGATGTTGTGTGAGCCTAATCTTTGTAAAATGAAAGAACAATAATAGTGCAGTTTAGCAAAAGTTGTGATTATATTTTATTGTTATCTTAGTAAGAAAGAACCATGCAGTGTTGTTGTGTTGGTAGGCCTTAGCCTGATTGTACAAGAGTATTTTTGTTAGTGCGGTAACTTGGTAACCAAGCTCCCTAGCACATCAGACATAGTATGAATCTTACTGTGGGAGACTGGCTGAAATGTCTTTGAAAAACAAAGGTAAATACAAAAGGCCTTTTAATGAATAGGCTTAATCGATCACAATTGATTCAAAGAAGCAGAACTGTAAATCACATAGAGTAGAAGAATAGGTAGTGTCTGTAACTGGACTTGGGCCTGCCGGCATTCTAGTAGTCATGTTCTGTTTAAAATACAGTTATTAGTAAAGCACAGTCTACTCAAAACAAGGATGAGAGACACCTGATGAACAATAAAGGAACAGTAGAACATGTTTTTTTATTCTCTTAACACAGTTTGTCGTTATCCATCATCACTGGATATACTTCAGAAACTGCAGAGCTGTTTTACAATGTGTGCCTATTTAATATCTCTATAATTATTGATTAGCATATGTATGCTTGGTATATTTAGCTCTCATTTGTTCTAATAGTACATGTGAATAACAGATCACAAAGTTCTAAAATAGTCCTAATGGAGGCATCTAGCAATGAACTGCTAATTCAATAGGTGAAAGTCATCCCTAGTTAGGAAGCTCATATTCATGCACTGAGCGGTGTGGTGGTTAAAATGGTTAACCATCATTCATGCCTTAAATAGACTTAAATATAGTCTTTGGGGGTCCTTCTCCAGGATTGCGGTAACATGTAAAGGTCTTTAAGTATATATTCGTCTTTATGTTAGAGTAATTTTGTGCTCTAATGTAGGTGGTGCTGTGACAGATATGGTATATGACTCTGGGCTCTGTTCTCTGTTGTATGTTTTAGATTAAATACCATGAGGAGTTTGAGAAGAGTA
Organism: Pygocentrus nattereri; assembly: GCF_015220715.1. Taxonomy (NCBI): domain Eukaryota; kingdom Metazoa; phylum Chordata; class Actinopteri; order Characiformes; family Serrasalmidae; genus Pygocentrus; species Pygocentrus nattereri. The sequence goes on along the minus strand of NC_051224.1, from coordinate 14,269,342 downwards.
GAATGGGAGGAGAAGCTCCACCTCACCATCCACCACAGCAGCAAAACACAACTCCAGGTATAAGCACAACCCCCAGCCACAGCAACCATTATTGCTAGACTAAATATTTGTACTCTTGGTTAATGTTTAATCAAGTGTTCATAGAATGCCCACATCATGTCCTCTTTCCCTCTGTCTCTGTGTATCTCACTTTTTATCTCTTTTTCTTTTTCTCCAGCATATCAGCCACCAGCTGCATCGCAGAACTACCACTATGAGCCTGAACCAGTGCGTCAAGCTGCTGCAGCTCCACCACCCAGCTCTGGGGTAATGTATTACAGGCACACAAACACTCTTTTTCCTTCACAAAAGCATTTGGAACTGTCCCAGTACCTCTGCTGATGAGATGCCCCACTTTCTCTGCAGTGATTCAGCACCTTTCTTTAGATGAATACTACTGCTTTTCTTATTCCTCTCAGGCCCTGAAAGGCTCCAAACAGCTTCCACCTCAAACTAGCAATTGACATGTATCATTTATCTCAAAACTGCACCATTGGCATTCAGGCACCATTTTGCAACAACATGAAGTTATGAAACAACTAAAATTTGGGAGCATGACCATGCCTGAAGCTCTTCCCAATGTCTATCTTACTAGATACCTTTCTATCTAAATTCCATTTTCTGTGACAAAGTTTTTACACCCCACCACCTCTGCATCTATTTCTAGTTGATTGATTCCCATCTCTGTTCATTCACTGAGATTTTTGGCCCTCTACCCTTGACCAAAAGTTCTCAGAGTTTTCTCCCTTTCTATAATCATACTACAACTGTATAATGAAGGCATGGTCCAAACCTGCAAAACACAGTGTTATAATCATTGCAGTAATAAAGACATTTTCATGATACCTAATAAGTATCATAGTATTAAGTTTTCAAAGATCAAATGGACGAAATATGCAAACACAGTGCCTGATGCCTGAGACATGGTTTCATGATAGTTTTGGCAAAGATTGGGCCTAAAGCATTTTTGAAATCTAGTAGAGTTCAGTGATCTAGAAGTACTGCCAATATCCATAATATTTACCAAAAAGCATAATTGGAATATAATTAATCAATATAATGATGCACACTTCAAATCATCCAGCTCTTTTTTGCATATTTCTGCATGTTTCATGTTTCTCTGTTCCTTCTGTCTAAACAGTTGTTCTCTTTGTGTGGTGTTTCAGAAGCGTTACCGGGCAGTGTATGACTACACCGCAGCTGATGAAGATGAGGTGTCGTTCGTGGATGGAGACTTGATTGTGGATGTGCAGCCAATTGATGAGGGGTGGATGTACGGCAGAGTGGAGCGCACTGGTCAGCAGGGCATGCTGCCTGCTAACTATGTGGAGGCCATCTGAGAAAGAGACCAAGAAAGGGATAGAGAGGTGAAAAGAGAGAGAGAGAGAGAGAGGAAGAAGAGAGAGAGAGAAAAAGAGAAGGGGGTGAGAGAGTAATGGATAACAAGCCCAGTGCCATCTCATATTTTAAGAGCTTTTTTCTTCTTTTCTTGTTTGTGCTATCCTATTAATGTGTCTATGCTGATAACTCATGCAAAACAAACACATACATGCATACATAAATGCACACACACGATTACACATAGTGTATAGAAGTACATACACGGGTGTGTACCCTTTTATTGCTCTGCCTGCTCTGTTTCTCTCTGTTGCTCCCTCTTTTGCTCTTGCTGTCTGGCTGTCTGTCTTTTCTTGTGTTTCTTCAAGTCTTGGAGAGGTGCTGTCACAAGTGGCACTTAATGTCTTAATGACAAACACAAACACACCCACAAGGGCCTACGAATTTTTTCAAGGCCTGCCATATAGCACTTCGTGAACGGACAGCCCTAGCCACGTCAATCATTCCACAGTTGCCATGACAATGAGAATCTATTCCAAACTATATATTTTTCTTTTCTGTGTCCTCTTCGCAGCCTGTCGTTGGTTGTATCTATCATTCTGGCCCATTGTGGCATCTCATTGGTCGTGCAGTAGTAATGCTTGAACATGAGACTTCTAATCATTCCATTTTGTTCCACTGAGTCTTAAAGCATATCCGTCAGACCTCTTGCATCATGGGTATCGTAGTGAAACTGGAATATATATTATATAGAAATATATATGTTTAAAAAAAGAACCTCCCACGCTGGCCTCAGTTCTTGAATGGGTGTAGAAGAAGGATCGGCCCTCCTGATATGGCAGTGTTGCCGTCATGTCCTTCACATTTAATGCTTCATCTCTGTGCTATCAATTACATCATGTAGACTTAAGGCTGTTCTGCTAGACACCTCCTGATTTAATGGTGAAGCAGTGTTCTTTACCACAACACCCACCAGTTACCTAGTTAGCTAAGAGCAGAACTGTAGAACCACTGAGGGGAGAAGAGCCTAAGCACAATTCTGAGGACCATTTTAGAGGGTTTTTTTTGTCTTGACACCTGTTAAGCCTAGTACTGGACTAAATTTCACTGTTAATGTTGATTCTCTGGAAAATGCTTTGTAGTCATAGACTAAGCTAAATCTGTACCAAGAGCTAGCCCTAAATCTGTTTTTATTTTTTTTATGTTCTGGAACATTCCATGTGCATCATATGATAATGTATCTCAGCACTATTTTGTATATTATTTTCCTTCCCCCATACTTTGCTTATTCTCATTGCCTTGTTGGTATTGTATGAGGCGGAATTGTAATGTCAGTTAATCAATATTAGTGGAATAAAACAGATCTATTTGTATATCAAGGCAGGCAATGTTCCGTTTATTTTGAGCTTTTTAGGACCTAGCATGTCATACTGTAACCTACTGAGAAATACACACAATCACTTTTGCTGCTCCTAGATTTGTAAGAAACTTTCCAGACTATACTGTACATTGTCACATAACGCATTGTCCAAAATACATTCTCAGACTGAAAACAAAAGCAGTAGTCTACCATGATTTTTTTTTTTCATTTCACATTGTCAGATGTTTGTTGTGATAGTCTTATTTAGTCCATTTCTTTGCTGATGAAGATAAACATTGCTCACAGTTTCTGGATACTTTCTGTTGCCTCGCAAATCTTCAAATGAAAGTGATTCCTAGGTCAACTAGTATACAGCTACGCCTGAGACAGTGACAAGGTTCCTGGTCAGATAAACATGGGGAAATCTTGTTCCATTTCACAGATTTTGTTCAGTACGTCCTTTATTTATACAGTACTGTGCAAAAGTCAGAGCGCAGCCTTCATTTATTTGATTTCCAGTCAAAATTATTTTAAGAACAAGCTGTTAATGTTTCAGATTTTTCTAAGATATGGTGTTTCTGCCCATCCTTCCACTGTGAGAAGACAACTATGAATTAAAAAAAGATCTGTAGCTGTCAAGAAGCCCTTACTGAGAAAAGGAAACATTTGCACTAGAACACTGAAACTGGACATCTGAGATGTTTAGTAAGGTTATATGGATGGATTGGCCTACATTTGTAATTTTACATAGATTGTGAGCAAAAGAAAATGCAACGAACTTCTGAGACTGAGCAGAACAACGTGAACGCTTAAAAGGTCCAGCATAAATTTTACAAGGCTGTGGTTAGACTCACACAATCACTTTATTTCTAGTTCAAACTTGTATGATGCACACATGTATGCGGTGTGTTTTTTCTTGTCTCCATGTGAGCAGTATGTAGTACCTTCAGTTTTGCAGATCTATGCAGTATCTAGAAAATTTGACCCTTTAATTCAGCACTAAAATTGCACTCAATTATGTGACCACAGTTAAGTGACGTAATATGTAATTGTGTCCCAGGTAAAAATGACCTGCAGAAGTGTGTTGATTGATCAGGAAAGCAAAACTGGATCTGTTATTATTATATACTCATACCTCATATGCAACAAAATACATCAGGTAATATTTACAGCAGCTAGGAAATTAGCCAAAAATAGAATTGTCTCGTACCTGCGTCAAGTGAAGTAAAGCAGGTGCTAATATGGTTTTGAACAAATGATATTGTGGTAGAACATGCCTTGGCTCAAGTGTAGACTAGTGAGTTACTAGTCAGACTGTTCACAGAATGGAGCCAGTGAAAATGCATCTAGTGTCACAGCTGCCCTCTGGAATAGCAAACATCTTGTACAAACATTCAGGAGACCCCCATAAAAGCCTGTGAGATGCCAGGAACCCCTTACTGTAGTTTAGGTTCAGAACACACTGACAAATCTGCCCCGTTGAGATGTTTAAAATGTTTGATTGAAGTGCATAGTAACTTTCCACAGTGTTTTTAAATGGAAATTCATTTACATAACATCAAGTCAATTTGTAAGAAAATGTGTCTTTTTTACTCTGTTACATTTTAGACCATAACATTTTATCAATCTTTCCTTTTTATGTGTAATTTCATTCTGTTACTTTGGTGGCCTCACCTGTTGTTTTTTCATTTGGTTACACCTCTGACTTATTTTAGATGAAGAGTGTATCAAGTTAAGCACCTAACTAACAGTCCCTATGCTGATAGATCCTGGATGGGATAAAATGTTCTTCTGCAGTTCTTTGTTACTCTGTGCTTTGGTTTTTGGGAAGGCACTTTCATTTGAGTCATTATTTCATCCAGGCAACAATTCCTGAGGTTGGGTTTTCACTACTCAGGACTGAAACCTGTTCAACCTTGCGTAAAAAGTGTAGTATGCCATTAAGATTTCATGTGCTTTAAGTTATATATTGCTGTTGTTGGAACAAACCCTCATATCTCCAAAAAGGTAACTTTACAGGAGAAGGAAAAAACATAGTTTACTTTTAATGTAAGTCGGTGGAACCAGAGTTTTTTTTCAAGTCAGTTTGGACAATTTCTTTTGGTCCATTCATCATGAAAATTACATACAGTGTAAAGGGCAACAGGTACTTTCAAATCATGTAAATAAAACTGAAAAACGACAAAAATGGATCTACGAGGCTTTGTCCCAACAGCAGCGATGTCCTTGAGGCTGCATTTTAGGTTTCTGATGATGTATTAAGAGGGTTGCCATAAAAACTTAAGCCTACATAGTGAGTCTGTATAATGTTCCATATGAATATTGCAGTTCTGATTGTTGGTTGAACTGTAATGTAACAACTCTCAACTCAAAGCAAGTGGACGAATATTATCTCTGCTGTTAATGATGCTGAAGGCATGTATGGAATGTAGAAGCACAGTTTATTAGATACTTTCTTAAAAATGAAGGGGTCGAAATGGGTTCTTTGGGGTGATGCCATATAAGAACCACTTTTGCTTCCCTGAAGAACTTTCCCGGGGAATGGTTCTTTAAATAACAATTTTTGTAAATGATAAGTGTGAATAACCTCCACATCATGTAAAGGTCCTACACCAATTAAAGTTTTTTTTCTTAGGACTCTGACCAAGCCAAGAAGCATTCAGAAAACTTCATCTTTAAGAGTTATCAGGATGCTGAAGACCTTTTCAGAAATTTTATCCCTAAAAACACATTTAGTTGTGTAGTGCTGACTTACCTTGGTTTTAGTTCCACTAAGGCTCTCTAAGCATCTTCAACTCTTGATAATGTAGAGATGGATTTCATCTTTGTGGTCCAGACACATTTCCCTGTTCATGCAGAAATTAAATTGTGAAACCATAAAGCAAATTTGAAAGCCTTCAAGTCACGCCCACCATCAGTGAGAGATATCGCATTATGCGTGTGATCTTCACTGGATATGGCTTTGAGAATTCTTAAGGCATCTTTGTGTTTCAGCTCTAGGCCTGTGTGAACCTGTGAAAAATCAACCTTTTTCATTTTAACACTGTTATATATGATACGTGAAACCCATTCACCCATTCACTTACTCTTTTAAACAGACTAGAATCATGCTTTTACTATTGAGACTGTTCACCAGAGATGGATTTAATTCATGTACACTTTCATCTGATGATAATAACAATGGAAAAAAGAGCAAAGACTTAAATTCCTTAAAATTAGGAATAAGTTGGATGTGAATACATCAAAATCATACAATATCCAACATTATAGCATTGGAAAAATGTGATATGGAATAGACAGTACAGTGGTTGTTAAGTGCAGGTTGTGTAAGACAGTAAGACAGTGAATGTGTACAGGCTCAGAGAACATAAGATATGTAAGTGGAATATGAGTGACTGGAAGTTATATTTGATTTTTACAGATGAAGTCTCAGACGCTGACGTTTTCCCTAATCCAAACTTAACACATACATCTAAACCAATTGTTTACCCACACTTTTTCCACATTTGCTTTGTCAGTCAAGTAAAGGTTTTTTTTTTTTCAGGTTTTTTTTTTTTTTTTTTAGGAGTTAGTTTACATGTACTGAGCCACACAGGGGTCCCATGTTCCTTTTCAAACACATGCCTTGTTTTATTTCCATGTTTAATTTTATTTTATAAGCTTTATCAGTTATGTAGGTGAGGAGCTGGCTAATGTGTGGATCAATAAAATGCATTCTTTCTATCAAGATTTTGCGCCTGGTCACTGCAGTTGTTTCAATGACAGATGAGTTTGTTTACTTGAGGAAGGTGAAATGGAAACTTCTGAACTGTAGCTCATCAGAAGTATCATTTTGTACCATGGGCTGTACTTTGGACCCATTCCCAAGTGTGAGTGAATTATCTACTTCTGCCATCATGTCTAATCATTATAATGTTGATTTTGCATTTAAACCAAAACATCGAGTCGGACCATCTTTGAGACTGTGTGTGTGTCATTAATACATAAAGGTGTAAGACGTGATCCAGAAAATTCTCATGAAATCCAACACATCTGACTTTAAATTACTATTTCAAGCTTTACAGGGTGACTTGCAACAGCCCATGCATGCCGTATTTAAGTGTTTTTTTCTGATCCAGTAATGCTACTTATATCAATTTTCATCAAAAAAATTATAGTGTTGCATTAACTGTAACTTACCTATAGCTATATCATATTATAAATCTATCAATAATTATATACATTAAAGAGGTATAGAAAAAAAATTCTTCAGGCCTCAACAATCGAACATAATAACACTTTTTTTGAAGGGTGAGAAGACAATGAAAATTATTTTATGTTTGCAATAGTAAAAAAAAACATTTTTAATCTCTTTGTCAATTTCAGTTCGATGAAGTAAAGATTTTATTAGTACTGGTAAAAACTTGAAATTAAATGATGGGCCTGTTTGAGTGTAGAGGAATTCAGTTCTAACTAGCAAGATTTTTTTGTGTTTTCAGTTTGATTACAACAGTTCTTACAACCATTCATAATTTAGTGGTATTTTATGTTTCACAAATAACAATTCTGAAATTTGAATTATTACGTTTAAATTGATTTATATAAAATTGATTTTTTTGAGTATAATAAATTATTTGTAGTAATTGAATTTGCAACGTGTAACAACTAATTTCACATGAAACAGAATGAAATCAGTTCAAACGTGTAATAATTCGAATTTTAATTTGTCACTATTTTATTTTACTTGTAAAAATAGTTGCCATGTGTTAAATGTAATTTATTCTCATTCTAATGTAATTTTTCTCGCATAAAAATGAATTGAGGAGGCCCCATGCATTCTTAGTGAGAAGTAGATTCCTACATGCTGAATTGATTTCTGCTGCGTTCACATTTGACATGTTAAAAAATTCGCTATTTAACGCTCGCGCCCCTGCCATTCGCACTCTTTTCGCCGTTGGAGCGTTCTAAAACCGGGGAGCGCGCACGAGGGGGAGGGGTCTCTCTCTCTTCTCTCTCCCTCTCTCGCTGTGGTGGGGGCTGCGGCGGAAATGCCGTTTCCTCTCCGGTAGGCTCGTCACGAAGGAGTCCGTTTTCCTCCCAGCTCACCATGTTGGACATCCTGGTGCTGATGTTCTTCGCCATCATTGGCCTAGTTTTCCTCTCCTACATCATCTACATGCTGTGATGGCGGGCGAAGGCCGAGCAGCAGCAGCAATGAAGCACGATGGCGCAGCACAGCTAACGGCTATGAGGCAAAGGTAGGCGGTACGGGTGTAGGATAATCAGCAACATGGTCAGATGTACTTTAATATTAACAATGGCAACGATGTGGTTCAGTGGAGAGAGACTACCTGGGATAGTCTGACTGAGGCTGTAATTAACCCCTCAGCGCGTGCCCTCCCCTTTTGTGGGTGGACTCGAGCTTGAAAGGCTTCTAATTGGTAGCTGATGACCAGTGTAATTAATTGTGAAGGATTTCTAAAATAAATTCTGTTTTCAAGCCAGTCTTATACTTAACAGTGATTAGCAGTTTTATTAATCTTACTAAATCTTCTAAGTCTGTTAGAGTTTAATGATGAGGCCTGATATTGGGGGTGTTTCTTGTTTCTTCAGGAGGAAACTTGGAGGACAAGGTCATGCCCTCTGATGGAGAGGGCAGCTGGAATTGGCACAGCGTCTTTCCGAAACATGGCAGCTCAGAACATTCTCCCCCTGTCCAGCTCCCCTTCCCTCCTCACCCTCCCACACACCGTCCTGCTACTGAAGGATTCTGCTCTTCCTCTCTTTTGAAGCGAATGACAATATGTTTGGGGCTTTTTTGTGTAGTGTGCTATAGGGTCATCCCTGAGTTTAAAAGAGTATGTGTGTGTGTTTGAGAAAGAGAATAAGAAGAATGTGGTAAACACTGTCAAAGAATTTGTTCACTCCCTTCGATGACTTCACATCTGCAGTACTGCATATGTATGGTTTGTAACACGCACGTTTTGTGTCCTTGTGATGATGACTACTTGGTTTTTTAAATAAAGATAATCGTCTGATAAAAAATTGTTTTACTGTACTTTTTTTTTTTTTACTTTTTCACTCTTCTTATGACTTTCTGCCCTATCCTTGTGCATCTCAGAAGCCTCTGAAATTCTAGACTCAAAAATAATTCGTAAATTGTCAGCTACACACCCTGGATAGATTAGCCAAAGTCAAAGTGGAAAGATGGCTTAATTATCCTAAATTGGCATTACACTGAAGTAGGGGTGGGTAATAATGTATTATGATACTTAAAGGCATTGAGGTTTGGTACGTTGGAACAGACAAAAAGAAACAGCAGTGCCACATTTTAAGAAACACTATCAAAGCAATGAGTGCAATGAATTTTATTGCACTGCACGAAATTCAATTAAACAGGACTAATTATGCTCTTGTTATAATGAAGCATGCAGTTGGTCAGTGTTCTTTAAGTACTAACAAAATCCCAGACATGCTCAGAAAAGCATACTGTGACATAATGTTCAATAAAATGCATCACAATGAATAATAAATACATAATTTTTTTCTGCTTGTGTTGTACATGCTGCTGTGTTTATATGTAGCCTACATGAAACTATAAATTAATAGGCAGTTTAAATTCTGCTCTGTGCTAAACAAACAACTTGATAAGAAGGCCAAGGGAGACTAATGATTTTGTGCAATGCTACCAATCTATAAACACTAGAGTAGTGTCAGAATACTCCTGTCAGATTTGGTTGCTGTAAGGACTGATGAAGAACCACTGGGAAGTCCTATTGGGAACTAAAAAAGTGCTGAATGCACATGACCATTTAGTCCCTCTGTGTATGTATAAGCCTTCTGGACTGATAAGCAGAACTGCCAATGCCAGTCTCGACAACACACAAGTTCACTTACACTGTAAAGGTAACTCGCTAATGAGCCAATTTTCTTCTTCTTCTTCTTCTTTTGGCTGCTCCCTTTAGGGGTCGCCACAGCGGATCATCTGCCTCCATCTTGCCCTATCCATTGCCTCCTCTACTTTCACACCAACCATCTCCATGTCCATCTTAACTACATCCATAAACCTTCTCTGAGGTCTACCTCTTCTCCTTCTACCCGGCAGCTCCATCTCCAACATTCTTTGCCCAATATATCCACTATTCCTCCTCAAAACATGTCCAAACCATCTCAACCTGGCCTCTTTGGCTTTATCTCCAAACTGCTCCACCTTCACTGTCCCTCTGATCTGCTCATTTCTAATCTTGTCCAGCCTGGTCACTCCCAAAGAAAATCTCAGCATCTTCATCTCCGCCACCTCCAGCTCAGCCTCCTGTCTTTTAGACAGAGCCACAGTCTCCAAACCATATATCATAGCAGGATGCACTACTGTCTTGTAAACCTTCCCTTTCACTCTTGCTGCTATCCATCTGTCACACATCAGCCCTGACATCCGTCTCCACCCACTCCATCCTGCCTGCACCCTCTTCTTCACCTCTTTTCTACACTGTCCATAGCTCTGGATGGTTGACCCAAGATATTTGAAGTCATCCACCTTTACGACCTCTACTCCTTGCATCTTCACCTTTCCACCTGCCTCCCTCTCATTCACACACATGTATTCCGTCTTATCTCTACTGACCTTCATTCCTTTCCTCTCCAGTGCAAACCTCCACATCTCCAGATTCTCTTCCACCTGCTCTCTACTCTCACCACAGATTACAATGTCATCTGCAAACACCATGGTCCATGGAGCCTCCTGCCTGACCTCATCTGTCAACCTGTCCATCACCATTGCAAACAAGAAGGGGCTCAAAGCTGATCCCTGATGTAACCCTACCTTCACTTTTTCCAACTCCAACTGCACTTCACCACTGTCTCACTATCCTCATACATGTCCTGCACCACCCTAACATATTACACCTGACTTCCACAAACAGTACCACAGTTCCTCTCTTGGCACCCTATCATATGCCTTCTCTAGATCCACAAAGACACAATGCAGCTCCTTCTGACCTTCTCTGTACTTCTCTACCAACACTCTCAATGCAAAAATTGCATCTGTGGTACTCTTTCTGGGCATGAAACCAAACTGCTGCTCACTGATCTGAACCTCTCGCCTTAGCCTTGCTTCAACAACTCTTTCCCATACCTTCATGGTGTGGCTCATCAACTTTATACCTCTGTAGTTACTGCAACTCTGCACATCACCCTTGTTCTTAAAAATGGGGACTAATACACTGCTTCTCCACTCATCAGGCATCCTCTCACTCGCCAGGATTTTGTTAAACAACCTAATTAAAAAGTCCACTGCCCTCTCTCCTAAACATCTCCATACCTCCACAGGTATGTCATCTGGACCAACTGCCTTTCCATTCTTCATCCTTTTTAAAGCTGCCCTCACTTCCACTTTACTAATTCTCTGCACTTCCTGATCCACTATCTCTCCTCCCATTGTCCTCCTCTCTCTCTCGTTTTCCTCATTCATTAGTTCTTCAAAGTACTCCTCAAAACACTCACTAGTACATTTCCCTCTCTATCCTTTATCAGCCTAACCTGCTGTACATCCTTTCCAGCTCTATCCCTCTATTTAGCCAAACGATACAAGTCCTTTACTCCTTCTTTACTGTCCAGCCTCTCATACAGCTCATCATAGGCCTGAGCCTTTGCCTTTGCCACCATTCTTTTCGCTATGCAACTAGCCTCACAGTACTCCTGCCTACTTCCTTCATCTCTCTGGTTATCCCACTTTTTCTTAGCTGCCTTCTTCCTCTGAATACTCTCCTGGACTTCCTCATTCCACCACCAACTTTCCTTGTCTTCTTTCCTCTGACCAGACAAAACACCCAACACATCTTTGCCAGTTTCTCTCACCACCTTAGCTGTAGTTTCCCAGTCCTCAGGTAGCTCCTCACTGCCCCCAAGGGCCTGTTGCAATTTTTCCCTGAACTGCCTGCAACCATCCTCCTTCAGCTTCCACCATCTAATCTTTGGTTCTGTCTTCACTCTCTTCCTCTTCTTTGTTTCTAATCTCATTCTACAGACAACCACCCTATGCTGCCTTGCTACACTTTCCCCTGGTACCACTTTACAATCTCCAATCTCCTTTAGGTGGCATCTCCTGCTATGGATATAATCCACCAGTGTGCACCCCCCTCCACTCTTGTATGTCACCCTGTGTTCTTCCCTCTTCTGAAAATATGTGTTCACCACAGCCATTTCCATTCTCTTTGCAAAATCTACAACCATCTGACCTTCTGCATTTCTGTATTTCACACCATACATACCCAGAACCTCTTCATCCCCTCTGTTCCCTTCACCAACATGTCCATTGAAGTCTGCACCAATCACTAATCTCTCCTCTCTAGGGACACCATCTACCACTTCATCCATCTTACTCCAAAATTCCTCTTTCTCCTCTAACTGACAACCAACCTGTGGTGCATATGAACTGACCACATTCAAAATCACACCATCAACCTCCAACTTCAGGCTCATGATCCTGTCTGACACTCTCTTTACATCCAGAACACTTTTTCCAAGCTGTTCCTTTAGGATTATCCCTACTCCATTTCTCTTCCACCATGATAGAACAGTTTGAATCCACCTCCAACGTTCCTGGCCTTGCTTCCTTTCCATCTGGTCTCCTGGACACACAGAATATCTACCTTCCTTCTCTCCATCATGTCTGCAAGCTCTCTGCCTTTACCAGTCATTGTCCCTATGTTCAGAGTCCCTACTCTAACCTCCACACTCCTGCCTTTCCTTCTCTCTCGCTGCCTTCTAACCCGCCTTCCTCCTCTCCTCTTTCATGGTCTTCGACAGTACTACTACTACAGTAGTCCAATTTCCACCGGCGCCCTGCTGGTCAACAGCACCGGAGGCGGTCATTGTTAACCCGGGCCTCGACCGATCCGGTATGGCAATCATATTTGTGATCCGCATGATAGTTTTGGCACAAGTTTTACGCCGGATGCCCTTCCTGACGCAACCCTCACCATTTATACGGGCTTGGGACCGGCACCAGAAGTACACAAAGTACACCCCTAATGGCTGGTTTAATGAGCCAATTTTCTTCTGTTTGCTTGAAATCAAATCTTTAAATAATCATTTATTTAAATGATCTTAAGCCATTCTGAGTATTTTGATTTAAAAATCAAATAGTACTTTTAAAAAAATTAGACACCTACCTAAGATAGGCTAAGGCTTAAGTATGTGTGTGGAAAAGCACAACTATAGTGACATCTGGTGGGAGTGATCAATAAGACATGAAAAGCAATGAATGAGCTATTATTGTCCATTAATAATGGCAATATATGCATAATAAAAATGAGCTGGAACCTCAAATAAACAGCATTTACTGTACAATTCTTTGCAGTTTTAATCATCAGTTGAAGCTGCTTTACATACCTTTAATCAGGGAACATAACTGTGCCATGTTCTGGCGCAGTTACTTTTAGTTTTTTAACAGTTAAATAAGTTGGGTTGCTCCATCCATCTTGTACTCTAGGCTTTCTGTTTAAATTTTCTACTAAAAAAAGACATGAATAATATGAAAAAGTAAAAATACATACCTTTCCCCCAGGAAAGTGAATGTCGTGTACTTTTAAAGCCCATTTAACTGGTAAAGTTAACTACTGGTAGCCAGTAGTTAGATATATTCAGACTACAGGATTTTTGACATCTGTGCTTGTCTTCTGTGATTCTTATGTTTTTCACACAGAATCTGAATAAACAGCATACTGAACTTACACAAACCTGGAGAACAAATATGTGAAATTCCACTCCAAAGAAAGAAGCCTTTGACTCACTTCCTCTACATCGGGATAAGTGATGCAACAATGAATAAAACGTTTATTTATTAACATTGCAGTTGAGTACATGCCCGCATGAATATGAGTTTAGGACTGTTGCCTTTACAATGTACAATTGTAATAGTATCACACTTCTTTATGCCAGTGAGCTATGAGAGCTCTATGAATGTCCAGTTTTTCGTAACAGTGTGAGGGACTCCCATTCATACCACCAGTGGCCTTTTTCAGTCTTCTGTTTTGGCCACAAGGTAGTTTACACTTATACTCTAAGCCACAAGGTACATCTCTATAGTTTTCTACATACTACAAATGCATAGTGCTTAGTAAATATAACAGTGTGTTAGATAATACTTATGTTGTATAAGATTATGCTTTCTAAGCATTTCTAGCACAATTCTGATTCATTCTGCAGATGTATACAACATGCTGCTTACCAGTGAATCAATAATACACCACATAAGCAAACTACATGCTGTGTAACTATGCATACTGTATTCTGTACGCTCTCAAAAATGATGGTTCTTCAAGGGTTCTTTAGTAAAGAAAATGTCTCTATATAGACCCATGAATACTCAAAGAAAACTTTGCATAATTAAAAGGTTCTTTGCATCATGAAAGTGTTCTTCAGATTGATGATGAATATGCTGTACATGGTTTTATGTACATCTATAGTTCTACAGAGCACCACAAAGGGCTCTTCTATAGTTACAATAATCACAATAGAAGAATCCGTTTTAGTGCTATACAGCACTCAAAAAGTACACAATACATTCTCCATCATTGTGAAGAATGCCACAAAGAACCTTCATGCCACAAAGAACCCTTAAATCATGCAATACAGAACCATTTACCTTGCTAAAGAACCCTTGAAAAGCCATTATTTTAAAGTGCATTAATACTATATGCTATGTTGTATTACATGCTCCATAACAACATGTATTGTATACTATTGTTGCATAGTACTACTACATTAGATTAACATTAAATACTAAACAATCATCCGCACTACGTTCTATAGAGGTGTACTATACATGCATACTGCACATTACATATTGCAACTGTATACATAATGCATAATCTTCTGCTTTCCCAGAGAAAACAGCTAACACAGATCTTGAAATTCACATTATCACACAAAGGATGCTGCTTCTTGTTACTCTTTTTTTCTTTATTCTGTTACAGTCTATCTTGTAAAACTGAAAACAAGTTCCAGTCACTCATTTGTAGCCTACTTCAGTAAAAGGCTCTATAGGCTGTGCACTTCCTAAACCGCAGTTCAGCTCCTGTTCACTGACTTACATATTAGCTTCACAGTAGTTATTAAAGAACTCATAGTAGTTGCTAATTTATAATACGTCTTAAGCGAAGGTTAAACATGCGTGTTTAGCAGAAAGAAATCGCCTTTTAAAGCCCCACACGCTCGTCAGAGAGTCCGAGTGAATTAATCAATGGGAAGACCATAATAACATATAATTACTAACTGGATACTGTACTGAATAAGGCTTGCAGCAAGGGGGTATAGCTCAGTGGTAGAGCATTTGACTGCAGATCAAGAGGTCCCCGGTTCAAATCCGGGTGCCCCCTGAAAAGCATAACTTTTGACCAGGTTATACCCTGTGCACGCATTAGCCTACAGACGGCTCCCATTCCTCCATAGAGACAAACAGTCTTATTAACAGGCAAATACATTGTGAAAAATAAACAAATTTGCGCAGCCATTTGCGCTTATCAGACTCTAGCGACACCAAACGACAAAACGAAAAAAGAAAAGGAAAAAAATCAGCTGGGAACGACGTCCGGTGCTGCCACGTAGGCAGCGCAACGGGATCCGAGTTTTATGTGCTTGTAGAGATGAGTGATTACAGCGACACCTAGTGGGTGCTATCAGTAACACACTATACAACATGCATTATGTGACCACAATTGGATTTACTAGCCAAGATATCAATCACAAGGAATCTCTCTTGACAGTAGCTCTCATTAGGATATACACAGCAATCCTTTACAATAAGAATGGATAGACATCGATGACAGAGATCAATGGATAGACCACCATGCACAATGCAAAGCATCGGAGAGATATAGGGGTATAAAGCACCCAGCTCTGGGCTATGGAGGAGCACAGCTGTGGTCTCTGGAGTGATGGAGCTCAAACCGATGCCTTTGGGATGAGATTGAGTGTCGTTTGTGATATGGAGCTGATCATCCAGCGTCAGTACCTGACCTCACTAATGATGATGTGGTTGAATGGAATCAAATTCTCACCATAATACTCCAACATTTAGTGTTAAGCCTTCTCAGAAGAGTAGAGGCTGTAAGTGAAGCAAAAAGGGGACTCCTTAATAATACCCTTGATTTCAGAGGTAATGTCAGATGAGCAGGCATCTACTTTTGGACATGTATAGACTGACAGCAAGCTATACAGATAGATAGATGGATAAATAAATAGACAGACAGACAGACAGATAAATAGACAGACAGACAGATAGACAAATAGTAATTTAACAAAGTTCTTTAAAAATTAGCAGGCTATATTGCAGATTCATAAAATGTGCTTTCTGATCTTTTAAAAATGGTAGAAACTTGCACAAGCTTATGAAATAACCTCTGTTGCACAACTGTGTAATTTTGCTTCGAGTAACTTCTCTTTTCAAACCTCAAAAAGGCTTTAACTTGTCAAAAATTTCCTTGGCACAGCAAATGTGTACTTGGCTGACATCACATGACTACACCATGATCTCAGCTGAGCTGAGAACTGACTGGATGCCCACAGCTCACAATATGAGCACCAAATTATTACTGAAATAATTCTTTCTTACACACCCAATGCTCTCTTTCTCTCTGACACACAATTCTTTATCTAGTTGAGGATATCCTCAAGTAATGGTGGGCATTACACGTCACTAAGTCAGGGCCACACATTATTTTCATTTTCATTAACAAACTATATCAACAGTGGGGTCTGGACAGTGAGGGCAATACCTAGTCACATTACCACAGACGTTCATATTTTTATTCAAGTTCTAAACAAAAGTGGTCTCTTTTTTGCTTATCTTTTCTTTCCCTTCACCTACATGTTGGAACTTTGCTATGTGGATTTGATTGTATTCATCCACCAGAGTACTAGTGAGGTCAGGTACTGGATAGTTTGGATGATTTGTACTAAATCATAAATGCCTCCATCTCCATCTCATCCCAGAGACATTGGATAGAACTCCGTAACTCCAGAGAACATGTTTCCATTGCTACACAGTCCATAGTGCTGGGAAGTTTTATAGCTGTATTACACAATAAAATGAAAATGAAAAAAAAGAAGTGAAAACAAAAGTCGCACATTGACCTCACATGTAAACTTAACTCTCTCGTTTTTACATTTTTAGAGCCTATACATGTGCGAGATGAAACAGAGAGCGAGAGAGAGAGAGAGAGAGAGAGAGAGAGAGAGAGAGAGAGACTGAGTTAGTTACTTCCCTTTGGACTCTCCAAGTGTAAGAGTCATGAGTTTGTTGAGCACATGACTCATTACTATAGGGTCGGCATGTGAAATGAGAAATAAACACTTCCTCAATATCATTCAGTGTTTAACACTTATAGATTGTTCCATTGTAATGTTCCATCGTAATGTTTGAAAGCCTAATAAAGTCTTCTGGGGAAATATACTACAAAACTGTAAACATGGCCTTAATACGACATGATCATTAAAAATATGTGACAGTCACGATTTATACTGAGAGCTGTTATACTTTGAGACCGACAGGTCACACCTCGGGTAAATACCACCCAAGCATGTTATTTGTCACAGGACTATCAGCAATGTCACTAATTCTAAAATAACGTGCGGTTTAATACAGACCTGAAACTCGCTCGAATTTACGGCTTAAAGGCCGCTGGCAATATAAAATACAACGGTATTCACACATCTCAGTACAGCCTGCAATGGACTCTACCAAACCAGCTGTAATTGGGGGACGTTCATTTAAAGGATAAAACTACTTGTTAAGTAGCTTGACCTTGCCATGTTATAGTGCTATTTCTATTCTTATGGTGAGTAAACAACACGTTTGTGACACATCGTGGATGAATAACTGCTGTAACGTGGAAAAATGTTGGTATTTGTCGCACCTCCTCTACAAAAAATTAGATCACGCCCTGATGGCTGGATCATGTGACTCCCTCCAGTTCGCCATTTTCCAGCTCTCCACCGGGTCTGTGTGATTCGTGACTGACTCTCGCACTCAGAAGCTGGACTTCTTCTAACGACAGCGTTCCTGTGGAAGAGTTGTCGACTAACGACCCCAGATACACTAAAACGGAGGACATTTCAGCCCTTCGCCTCCCTCTCTGTCGTTAGTTTGTACGGTGTCCTGAACGAGCCAGGAGAATGTCCTCCGAAAGCCCCGAGTACTCCCCCTTCTTCGCGGTGATGGGCGCCTCGGCAGCGATGGTCTTCAGCGGTAAGAGGCGCCTCATATGCGAGCTGGGCTTTGGCTGCGATACGAGAGTGTCGTTTGGGGGTTATTTGTTAGTGAAGGAGTGAATAACCGATATTTTTATTTTAAAACAAACGAATGACGCGCTGCGGCTGGCAAGCTTTCTGGGGGGAAGGGAAGGTTTTTTTTATCACGGCGGATGACGTCCCTGTTGACGTAATGCCTCTAAATTATTTATTTCTGATTTTTTTTTATTGCTTAAAAATGAGAATGTGTTTGTATGTAGCTGTGTGTTATGTATCAGAAAGAGGCGTCGTGTCGTAAGCCAGAAATAAACCGCGCCGTGGCAGCAGCCGGCAGGCTGGCGTTAGCCCGCTAACGTTAACGTTAGTTGCTTGGTCACGTAATTTGCGCAAGGACATTTTCTCAAAATTGTCGTCGTCTAAAGCAGGCCATCATGAGTCTTGGGTTCATTTTGATCGAGCGTGATCGCGTATTTTGCATCTTTATTTCGACACGGCTTCAGTCTCGAGTCTGAATGGTCGTCGAGTCGTCTTCGTAAAGATAGACGGACCATTAGCTAATTAACATTAGCAGGTACGGTGCAGAGTCCAATGCGACAGTGTCTTGGTTTTGTTGGAGCGTAGCTACGTTCATAATCTTAGAACATGCACCTTGAGCATAACACTTCCCTAAACATAATTATCATCAGCTTGGCTGGTTAAAAGCAAGGGAGGACAGAATGCTGACGGTGACTAAACGAGGGGCAATACCCTGTGGGCGGCCTCGGCGTTTTTCGGATCTGTTCGTGCACGGCTGTCCCTTGCTCGGCTCGGCTCGGCTCGGTTCGGCTGATGATACTAATGAATTTGACGCAGGTCTAGTTCTCCGTCCAGCTTGGAAGGAAGTCCCAGGTTTTGTCATGTGACTGTAGGGTGGAAAAGATGTCGGTGCGATGGTCCACTGCTTTATTCCACCTTCTGACCTTGGGTTCTTATTCCTTGAAGGCAGCTTTTCCAAAGAATAGCCCATATTTGTCGAACGTCTTAGAGTAATAATACTGACCTAAGGCCAGTTTGTTTTTTATGTAATACTGAATAAAGTCCATGGCCTGATCTTAGTTCTGTGATCTTACTCTGAGATTTTTGATAAATGTAGGCTAATAATAAACGTGTATGCTTTTGAGTGTGCCTAGAGAAGGATTAGAGATGCAAGGGATAGACATTTAGAAGTAGGCTCCAGAATGGTGTTCAGAAGCAGGGCATTGCCTGAACAGGTGCTGGGAAACAAACTCGCTTACCCAAGATATATTGACACACAAGGTGCTTACTCATATTTGAATGTAATTTAAAGATGAATAGCGTAGCCCAGTGTTTTGAAACTGCCATTATAATAATTACAGTTTCTCTCTCTCTTGATTGATTACACTGTTCTCTACTCTCTGTCTCTGTAGCACTGGGCGCTGCCTATGGCACAGCTAAGAGTGGCACAGGCATTGCTGCCATGTCAGTGATGAGGCCAGAGCTCATCATGAAGTCCATCATTCCTGTGGTCATGGCGGGTATCATCGCCATCTATGGCTTGGTGGTGGCTGTTCTCATCGCTAACAACATTTCACAAAATGTCACACTCTACAAGTAAGTCATACATATGCCTGTAGCTTAATTCATCATTTTTACTCTTTTTCTCTTGTTATACATTTCTACAAACTTGTCAGCAAGTTTATCATTGTATTTATCAATCATCATATTATCTAGTACCAGACCTTATATCAGAGTAATATATTTATAACAACATATGGTTAGATCTGTGTATCAGAAAGAATTGTTTAATATTCGGGGTTTAACAAAAAGACTGTGTAGTTACTGTTTCGCTGTGGTTGGGGAAAATGCTTACTTACTGTTCATGCAAAGTTACTGGCCACTTCTGCATTTGTTTTAACTCAATCATCTTGTGTTGTTTTTAAAATTGCTATGAAGAAACCATTACTATCATTATGTGGTGTATTATGTGTACATTAAGATGGGGCTGTTTTTTATTAAAGGCACAAAACAGGGCAGCCAATCAGAACACAGCTGATTTATGTAGATTGATCTTAAAGATTGATCTCTATATATATATATATATATATATATATATATATATATATATATATATATATATATATATATATATACCACACATATTTTTATATATATATAATCTTCCATTTTCCAAACATTAAATAAGTGTTTAAGTGTGCAATGTGACCTTATATAAAGGTGCATGAAGTTCTGAGTTGCTGATTTGTTGTTGGCATGACATACATTTTTCTAGTGATCTGTAGTTAGTTGCTTAGCTATGTGACGTTACAGACAGAAAATGACTTGCTGACTAGTGAACATGAAATGCTCGCCAAATACTGTTGCATGTTTATGTTTCATCCGCACCTTCCTAATTGTTTGGTAAATATTTAGATCTGACTGGGCTTTTGAAATTTGTTTTCTTCTACAATTGATGATGTATCTCTCTCTCTGTAGGAGCTTTCTTCACCTGGGTGCTGGGCTGAGTGTGGGCCTGAGCGGCCTTGCTGCTGGCTTTGCCATCGGTATTGTGGGAGATGCAGGAGTCAGGGGCACAGCCCAGCAGCCTCGCCTGTTTGTGGGCATGATCCTCATTTTGATCTTTGCTGAAGTGCTGGGGCTGTATGGGCTTATTGTTGCCCTTATCCTCTCCACCAAGTAAACTACATAAATAATAATTATTACTATTATAATTATAATACAACCACCCACTACAAACACACACAAACACCAACTCAGACATCCACCTAATGAAACACATTGAGTAACTACAACACAAGAACCGAAGAGAGGGGAGTGTGTATGTATGTTTGTGAGTGTGTGCGTGTGTGGTGGGAAAGTAAATGTATGTGAGAGCTCTCCTCTCTGTGTGTATAATAATAGCCTGATGTGCGTCCCCTTGTAAATGCGCTGTGTAGCCTGTGCTCTCGTCTTGTTGGTGTTTAGGTAGATTCCCTGACCCCATACCGCTACACTTGTTTGTTTTGCGTTTTTATTTTGTCATGTTTTCCTCTTGTTTGAAGAAAAAATCATCCTTTTTTTTCCCCCTTCAATTTTGGGACCATTTCTATTTCTGACACTGATGAGTTGAGGACGTAACTGAGGAAAAAAAAAAAATTGTTTTCATCAATTATTTATGAAATTTTTTGAAATGTTCATGAAACTGTTTAAATCGATCAAAGTCTTTATTGAAATCCCGATGGTCTATATATATATAAATACATGTATCAGAAATATATATCTGTATAGGTAGGTGAATTGCACTGTGGGTAATTTGTGCTTGGAGTTCCTCTGGATGTATTCATTGGTTACCATGGAGATCTGTTAGTCTGTTTAAAGATATTGGTGTGGAAGTTTACAGAGCGTGCGATTGTGAGTGTATGCACGCGTATGTTTGTGAGTGTGAATGTGTATGTTTTAATTCTAAGGTGACATTCTTTGAACATGTGTAGCGTTATACCTGTAGTTACTACTGTTTCTGGTTGCATTGATGGGCAGACACCAGCCCAGCCCGTCCTGTTTCCGAATAAAATTTCCTCAACTTCCTCTGCTTCTTTCTCTGCTTTTAATATTTATTATTTCATCTCCTTTTTGAATTTTCACTTTCATTCACTATTTAGAAGTGAACCACTGTACATCACATACACTTTACATCCACAGTGAATATCTTCTGTGGCCTTTAACTGCTAAAATGCTTCTCAATGCAATGTATCATATTACAAAGCTTACAGTAGACACACTGGTGCTTATAGTTTCCAAAGTGAGATTTCCAAATTTAACAGTTTCCACTCACAGGTTGGTGAGACATTCATTTGAAAAAGAATCATTTCCTCAAGTACTTGGGTCTCTACTTTGGCATACACAGACATCTCACTGAGGCAAAAGAGGAAGAGATTTTGCACAGGGTGTGCTGAGTGAGGGATTAGTCCCCAGGTTGCCATCTGTCTGTCACAATTTATGTGCTTCTCATAGAACTACTACACTGCACCCCCACCCTGCAGTCTTGTGCTTCTGTTGACTACAGGGTGTGCCATAGAGCACTGAAGCCATGCTTATAGCTTAATGTCCTTGTGAAATGTTCAACAAGATGAATGCTGTGGATTTAGGACTGATCTTGCAGAAGTAGTGGCACTGTAATCATCAAAATCCTGTGTGGGCTTGGAGTAGTGCAGTACAGTGCCAGCTTTAAGGCAGATCATAGACAATCTATGAATTTCTAGTTCACTGGTACTGAATCAGTGAATCAGTCAGCATGAAAGAATGCTGATTTACTCTGGAATTATCCGAATTACAGTCATGTACAGGACTGCTTGTGAAAATTAGCCAAACGGTCACAGAAAACAAATACTGTTGTCTATAAGTTGTAAGTTATGATCCAGGTGTGTTTATTAAAGAAGAATTAAACTGATTTTTCAAAATTTCTGCAGAATCATTAGGATGTAAACAAGTCAAAATAGTATTATATGAAATGCGCCAGTCTAGAAAAACTTGCTGAGTCACAGAAACCACCTGTACAAAGTATTTAATACCTCTAAAAGCTACCTCACAAAAAGTTATTAAACATGACATATCACTTGTGTTGCCTGACACCTGAGACATTGTTTTACAGCAGTTTTGCGATAAGGTTTCGGTTTAAATTATATGTTTAAAATACATTTATGCCAAAGATGTACATACAGTGCATAGTAAGGCCAAATCAATTTTTTTCAGATTTATTACTTTGCTATTTTACCATCGTCAACATTACATGCAAACACTCAAAAGATGGATGCAAGTTTTAGATACTAATACAATTGTTTCTCTACAATGCACCATTTCACATGAAAACATGCTGAATGACTGATTATATCCTATCAAACCATTAAGAACTTTTGAAATTCTGATGGAGTCCCCCGTTAATGGTTCACCAGGACGTGAACACACATCTCTTTACAAATACAAACTTATAATTGTATGTAATATACATAATAATTATATGTATAATAATGTAAATGCTCCCAATTTTGTTCCCAATCTTTGTTTTTAATGTTTTTTTTTTACTAAATGATTTATTGAGGATTAAGATTTGTTCAAAACCTGCATAACCCATGTGAAAAATTAATTGCTCCCTAAATCTAATAACCGGTTGTGCAACCCTTGGCAGTAACAACTGCAATCAAACATTTGCAATAACTTGTGATTATTTTCTTTTACATCACTGTGAAGGAATTCTGTCCCAATCTTTTTTACAAAACTGTTTTAACAAAGCTTCATTTGAGGGTTTTCAGTATAAACTGCCTGTTTAAGGTTTTGCTACAGCATCTCAATGGGATTCGAGTCAAGACTTCGACTTGGCCACTCCAAAACCTTGATTTTGTTTCTTTTCAGCCATTCAGAGGTGGACTTGCTTGTGTGTTTCTCTGTACTGTCACATAACCCAGCTTCTTGAGCTTTAGGTCATGAACTGATGGGTGGCCATTCTCCATCAGGATTTTCTGATACAGGCCAGAAGCCTAGAGCCTTAGCAATGGCTTTGTAACTCTTTCCAGACTGGTAGATTTCAGTGACTTTGTTTTGTATCTGTATTTGAATCTCTTTAGAACATGGCATCATACACTGCTTATTGAGACCTTCTAGCTGCTTCCACATTGCCAGACAGGTTCTATTTAAGTGATGTTTAGATTCAACAGGTTTGGCCTTAATCATGCCTGGGTGTGGCATGATTACTTCACTGGTAGTGAAATTGAACCCAATAGTCAATTGAATATGGCGAACAGGTTGATTTAGTAGTTTTATCTAGGGCTAGGTAGGACTAAATAGCATTTTTCCTTCAAATAAAGAAATAATCATTTAGAAACAGCATTTTCTGTTTACGTGGGTTATCTTTGTCTGATATTAAAAGTTGTTTTGAAACATTCAAGTGTGACAGATATGCAAACATAGTCCAAACCGTGACCGAAATTGTCCTGCAATTATAATAAATGAGCTGTGTCTACGTACAGAAGCTATGACTGGCCAGGATCTGCTAATAATATACATCAGTAATGCAGAGTAATATGTTGTAACCACAATTTTCTTTCTGATTTGTGGAGACAGTAAAACAGAAACTCAGGAAACACAAACCTTCAAAAACCACATACAAAAGCATACAGACGTATGCAAAAGTTTGGGTGCCCCTGGTCAAATTGCGTTTTGTTGCTTTTCTGAGTGAAATGAGTTAACACGTTCTCTACAGAGAATACACTTCTACAGATTTTAATACAAAATCATTTACATCATTTACAAAATCAGTTTAATGCATTATGGTATATGTTATATGTTTATCATATATGCTAATCACAGCAAATAAATACAAATTATACACTAAAACATGCAGGTAAATGCCATATTTAGAGCATACTCTGTTTAGGGCTTATTTTCACTCAGAAAAACAAAAACAAATGTGTAATTTGACCAGTGGTGTTCAAGATTTTGCATATGACTGTACAAGCACAAAAGCCCCCCAGGCAAGACTGTGAATGTACTAAAACGGTGCAACATGAACTACTTGTATGAACTACTTCAAATTTACAGTACGTGTACAATTAGCAAAATTACATTAATCAGCATTGTCTATAGCTGTGAAAATAAACTGGGCCAAGACAAATAGCCTTTGTAACACAAAGAAGCCAAACTAAGATAAGCGCCGCACATTTTAGGAGTTAAAAAATAAAAACAAGTCATACAGGATCTCTCAGGCTGACGGGGAGGGGCAGATCCCTTCGCTTGCGGATATGAGGCCCCACAAATCCTGCAGATTTTCATTCGCTTGTAAAGTTAGCAAGAAGAATTCGACTACATGATCAACAGAGCCTGGAGCAAAATCCCGTGAAGGATTAACACCAGAGAAATCGATTCTGGGTCAGTACTGAGCGACCCCATTTCACTGCCTCCTCGGCGCCGCCCGTGGCTCGGTTTCCACATCGTAGCGCAGAGAGAGAAGATCTAGCGCAGGGATATAAAACCTGCTTTAACGACAAACCTTGAGACCAGTGTGGCATTAAATGACAAGTGACTTAAACCAATGTCTGTGGACGCTCCAAAAGCGACCCCACCCGTTCAGACGGGTGACCAATCCCCCCCCCCGGCCTGCGCGGGTAAAGGGGGCTGGACTCCGGCCCTGTATTGTTTACGTCCGTAGTCAAAAGTAGGTCATAGAAAGAGTGTGACAGCTAGCGGCGAGAAGACTCGGATGTTTTTACAGAAACGATTTTCTGGGCTGCATCTCGACGGGCTTTAACATTAAGTTACGTCTGTGCAGAGACTGAAAAGGACTCGGCGGACTGCTGGGCGACCTCTACAAAGCTGGTAAATGAGAAATAAGCTCGCTGGAGCCTTTCAGACTGACATTGTCCCGGGTTTACAGGGACGGTAGGCTGCTAATGCTAACGTAGGCTAACTTAGTGGTCTTGCTAACGCTTTGGATATCACTCATTCAGCGCCGAACAAGTGCACCTGTACGATGCCGTGTTCTTCTTTTGCTGCCCGGCTACTGATTCAAATTAATTGAAACTACTTTTAGAAATTAAAAAGACTGCGGGAAGCCCAAAAGCCTCAGCCGAGCCAGTTAGGTTAGCGAGCTAATTAGCTGACCACCTCGACTAGGCCGAGGAAACAAAATCTCATGTTTACCCAGATTCTGTACATTTGTACACTGTATTTGCCGGGCATGTGTTTCGCCAAGCATTAAATTGTGCGCAAAGGAACGAGGCTGAAGTTAGGCTCGTATTCGCTTCTTGTTTTAATTTTCCCGTTACAGTCACAGGCGCCAGAATGTAACTGCGAAGAAGAAGCTGATTTTATCTTCGTCGCGAAAGACCGTTCACTCTGCGTCTTTAATATACCCGTTTGCTGTCGAGCAAAGTGACTTGGCTTGTGCACAAATTGGATTGCATTGCGCTGGCCGTGCAAACTCGTGGCTAGGCGAGGGAAACAGCGCTCGCAGGTCCTGAGAACATCAAACTCCACTCTCAGAAAAAAAAACGCACTGAACTGCCCCCGGGGTGATACCCCTCTTGTCACTGGGGTGGTACCGTCAAGGATGCGTCTCCAGTACCTTTAGTAGGCAAGTTTACTTTTATAGCATTTCCATGCACTGCTGTCATTCGAAGTGCTTTACAGTTGAGAAAAAGTCATTTAAAAAGTCAAATAAAGTCGATAAGAAAAAAAGTGTGATTAAAACAATACACTGAAAACGGAACATTGTTAAATTAAAAATGTAATTAGAAATCAAATTAAAAATTAATTAATAAAAAAAATGCATAATTAAAAAGGGGACATTATTGTGCTATAATTCATTGCTGTTATATCTTCTAAGTTACATTCACTCCAGCCTGTTTCATTTATTCCTATGATTTAAAACATTACGTTATGAAAAGGTACAAATTTATTTAGGAGGCACTGGACCTTAAAACCATAGTTGTAGCTTTGAGGCTACATGTACATTGTACCTTGATGAACAAAATTGTACTTGCTCAGTACTTTTATCTGGCAGTGTGTGTTTTGTTTTTCCTCAGCTAAAGAAGTGGACAGGACTTGCAAGTTTGTAAATGGATATGCTGTTTCTGTCAGACTCACAGTGAAAGAATGTGGTGAAGCAGCTCATCTACATTTAGACTGTGGTTTTTGTTTTACATGTATGTGGACTTTTAGGAAGTTAAAGCCTTCAACATGCCAATATGCTCTTTATTTATTTAGTTGTACCCAAGTAACTCAATTAGACATGCATCTATTTTTAGCTTTTATGTAAATGAAGTCATTTTGAGTTGTTTGATGTGAAATGCTGTATCTAGAGAAACGTAGATTTTTTTTTTTTTTTGTCAGCAATGGTGATAGGAACCAGATATCCGAAGAGTTTAATACCTCTAAAAGCCACATCAAGGAAATGTACTACACAAAATGGTTACAGATGCTACGCCTGATGTCTGACATTGTTTTAAGTTTTTCTTTAGAAAACATTTTGGGCTAAAACACATTTCAAAAATTAGTTTGCGGCACAAAGGGAAATTCCATGAATGAATGTATTGTACGGCAAAGTAGTACCCCAAGAAACAATATTTTTATCAAATTTCCCACTATTTTACCATTAGCAGCATTACATATAAGAACTCAGAAGATGCATGTAGGTTCACTGGAAGTTTTGGTTACTAAATAAAATGGCTTTCTTGTGTTCATGGCCCCTGGCTCCACTTGCCGCCACTGTAAAAAGTCAATATGTTTCTCTACATTGCACCGTTTCGCATCACACCACTCTGAATGACTTTACATCTCAACTATTTTATCATGCAAACATTTCTTAAAATATTGTGGAATTCCCCTTAAACAAGCCTGTCATGTTCGTGGTCAGGTCTATTAGTGTAGGGAAAATACAAGAATGTGCAGAGCATGGGGTCCAGAGGACTGAGTTTAAGAATCATGATGCACTATAAATTTCTGGTCACCGGGCTGACTCCTGGGAATCTGCGTTCCAGCTGATCATAGGTCTTTGAAAGGCCTTGATTACTGAGATGAGTTAGGTGCAAGATACTTGTCCTGAAGGATGGTTGATGATCAGTGTTTGATCTGGTCACAGGTGTGGTGGCCTTTGGCTGGCATGTCCAGACGCAGCAGGAACAGTCGGGCGTGGCGGTACGTGTGGAGTGGAATTCAACGTGATGCGGATGCAAGAGCACTGGTGCTGGCCTCGGAGAGCGAAGAGTGGGGCTACGATCGCCTACAGGTGTGTGTCTGTACATCTGTGTGCTTACCTGACATGAGTGGCATTTATAGCAGAAGCCCCTCTACTCCCCATCCCCACACACACCTTACTTGGATATGACTCTAGATAGATAACAGGGTTTAAGATGGATCAATGTTTTCCAAGCCCAGGCCTGAAGTGCCCCCAGAACTGTACATTTTGGTGTTTTCACCAAACACTTCTAATCCAACTAATCAGTTAATTATCAAATGCTTTATGAGCAGGAAAATTTGGAAATTTGAAAGGCGGGTCCTCAGCAGCATGAGAGCTGTGAACCACCAATATGGATACTCAGTTAAATCATGTAGGGTCAGTGTCTTAGACAGGGATGTTTGGTTGTGTACTACATGAGAGTTTCCATTGTAAGGAAAATAATGTCCATTACTAGGCTTAATTATTCTTCTTTCTTCAGTCCAATAAACATTGTGCCTTTTTCACCAATTTTTTTTTTTTCTTAAGAAATTTCTTAAAATCCACTTACATTTTTCGCAAAGATTCTGACGTTCACTGAAGTTCTCTTATTTATGTTTTATTCTTAGGTGACAGTAGAATCTACGCACACTTACAGTTTTGTGCTTTAAGAACACATCATGAATCTCACATAGACTTTTTCTTAGAACAACAGCAAATTTAAGAAGACATTTAGGAAAATATTGGTGAATGAGGCCCATTGATTATTCAGACAATGGCAGATGTTTTAAATTTTTTTGCCCTAATTTTATTTTGCTATCAAGCGTTGTTATACT
The DNA here is from genome assembly GCF_015220715.1 of Pygocentrus nattereri. Classification (NCBI taxonomy): domain Eukaryota; kingdom Metazoa; phylum Chordata; class Actinopteri; order Characiformes; family Serrasalmidae; genus Pygocentrus; species Pygocentrus nattereri. Next base: position 14,240,841 of record NC_051224.1, on the reverse strand, counting down.
GCACTTAGCATTTGTATCACAGACAGAAATCATAGCAGCCCCACTGTTGGAACAGTCAGTTGAGAAGACCAAAAACTGTTAAACACATCTAATTAACCATGTTTTTGTGTCCTGCAGTACAGTGACTCTGACTCAGAAGCCGAGTATTCTGCTATCGTGCCATCAGTACCCAGTGCAGTGCCAGTAACTGGAGAGTCATACTGTGGCTGCGACTCACAGATGGAACCCAGCTGCAACCCTCGTCTGCGCAGTTTCCCGCGCTTGCGGGACTGCCACTGTGGTGAGGATGACCAGGGTAAGAGTACACCAACCATCTGTCTTCTGGCTCCTACATTTCCTTAGTGTGCTTAGCGTAGCTCTTTAATTGATTTAACTCTGACTTGCTGAGTCTCTGGTTGGCTTTGCTGTGTTTGTGTGCATGTGCCAGAATTTGACTGGGTGTGGGACGAGGGCAGTCGATCAGCAGCCACACTGTTGAGCTGCGAGAACAGAAAGGTGAGCTTCCACTCGGAATACAGCTGCGGGACAGCAGCCATCCGCGGATCCAAGGAACTCTCTGAGGGACAGCACTTCTGGGAGATCAAAATGACCTCTCCTGTGTACGGCACAGACATGGTAAGGCCTGAGTGAGTGTTTAGTTTAGTGAATCCAAGTGGGTTATTATAAATAAGAGTTTTTGAAAATCTTTTTTGCATTACCACAAATCTCAGATAAACTTGTTTATATTTCTGGCACTAAATGACACACTCTTATGACATGGGAGGGGGGAGATAACTTGGCTTGATGTAGGTAGAAACAGTAGTATCCATCTAAAAGCTGGAAATGTGCCCATACTACATAGATAACTGTGTCAGAAACCACATAAACATGTCTGTGTAAGGTTATAAGCTTTTATTGTTAACTCCCAGCTTCATTCCAAACCAAAAAAAGTGAAATTCAGACACAAAGAATGTCTTGTAATGGTAAGAAGAAAATTGTGTAAATTAGATTTTTGGATGACCATTGCTTCAATTTAATGTAGTCTGTGTGGTGGCTGTAATGGTGTGCCTTTATAGCCTGGAAGAAGCTTATTGGAGTTTAAAGGAAAATGATTGACACAAATCAAAGATTTGTCCCAGCTGCTGACTGAAACATTGCTGGCAAATTACACATGTGCTAAATGGTTTGCTATTGTAAAAGCAAGCAACTGAAATGGAGATTGTGAGAGAATAATGAACTTACTGCATGTGTTTTGTAGATGGTAGGCATTGGCACATCAGATGTGAATCTGAACAAATACAGACACACATTCTGCAGCTTACTGGGTAAAGATGAAGACAGCTGGGGCCTGTCATATACAGGTAAATATAGGTGACATTTAATGTAGTATATACAACTTAATGAAGCAAGTGTCATAGGACTTACAAGTTTTTTTTATTATTATTATTTGTTTATTTTTGTTTTGTTTTTTTTAAGGGTTGCTACATCATAATGGTGACAAGGTGAGCTTTTCTTCACGATTTGGCCAAGGATCAATCATAGGAGTTCACCTTGACACCTGGCATGGAACTCTTACCTTCTTCAAAAACCGCAAATGCATTGGTAAGAGTCCCTTCTCTGCATGTCATGGACACAAAGCATTAGGGAAATTGTGCAGGTATTATTTATGTGCAGAGTTGGGTAAAGGAGCCTAAACCCATACTCAAGTAAAGCATTCTTGTTGCAGTGAAATAGTGATTCAAGTAAAAGTGTCTTTCCAAGAAACAGTTTGAGCAGAAATACAAAAGTAGCAGGTAAACAAAAAAGTACTTGAAGGAAAAAATCTAATTTACCCAGTTTTTTGTGTACTCCAGATGCAGTTGAACAGCTAAGACATGTTTGGAGCCCACATTTTGCCTAATGCTGCTAACATTAAAATTTGGTAGTCACTCAAACAGCCAAATTTTTTCAATGAAAAAAAAACACCAAAACTTCTCTTAAAACACATCCAGGTCTTTAATAAGATCACACAGACTTGTCAGTGTGCTTTAAGATACAGTATGACTTACTGTGAGCTATAAAAATGAACAAAACTTCACTGCTACAAGCAGCCACATCAGGGTTAGTATTTACAAAATACTACAAAACAGTTATAAAATGTTTACATATTGGCAAAGGAATCAGCAGAGGTGTGTGTGAGAAAAATTTGATATTGGCATCAACCTCCAAAACTCCTTTATTGGGGGCATCCCTATAAGGTATCATCATTTAAAAGTACTTAGGAAATCCCAGTTTTACTTGAGTACATGTAACTAATGATGACAACAAGTGGACTTGATTGTGTTTTATAGGAGAAATAAATATCTAGTTACCTTTTATTTTTCATATCTCAGGCTTTAAGTTTTGCCAAACCCTGACAGTATAAATCCAGTTAATTCCGCTATGTGCTTAACTTTTTGCAGTACACAAATGAACCTGTTCAAGAGGAGGCAAGTGTTGAAGTGTTGTGGAGTGCTGTTGTTTGACCTCGATGATAATCTAGAGAAGAGAGCATTTGTTAATCACAATTAGATTTTTGTTGTGGTGTTGCTTTACAATCTTACTGGGCTTATAAATTCTTTCCAGGATTGTAGTTTTGGTTTTTTTTTACTGTTCTTACAGTGAAGATTTCCCATGCATGTAGTATCTTTAAACATGTGTTTGTATACACATATTGTAGGTGTAGCTGCCACAGAGCTGCAGAACAAGCGTGTGTATCCCATGGCATGCTCCACAGCTGCCAAAAGCAGCATGAAGGTGATCCGCTCTGTCTCTGCCCCCACCTCGCTCCAGTACCTCTGCTGCTGGCGTCTCCGCAAGCTCCTCCCCTCTGGAGCCGACGCCCTTGGGGTTCTACCCCTACCACCTGGACTCAGGCACCTCCTGCACTCCAAACTCGGCTGGGTGCTAAGCTTGGACCACTCGCATCCACGCACAAATTCGAACGCTCACACGCCGCCTGGGCCCTCGTCAGGTAGCGACTCGGAAGGCTGTGCTTCTGACCCCGAGGCCTGCCAGAGGAAACGCTGCCGCTGGACCTGAGGCTCAGATTCTCTGATTAAAAACGCATACATGCACACACTCTCACTTAACACATGGTCAATCTATCCCATTGTACAAACTCAGTTATTTTATTTTGATGCTATCAGTTGATGGAGCTCGCTGAAAAACAGACCTTTGAAATATTTTGCACATCTCATGTACCCAGTTTAACACATACACTCTACTCTTGAACATTAACCTCTGTGAAACTGTTGAAGTTGCATTGTGGTGTGTGGAGAATCATCAGACATGCAAAATAGCACTTTGTTTATGTGCAAGGGCATGTAAAACTCACAAATGTGTATTAGGATTGGAGAGTGAACATACTTTCCTTTCCATTTGACTCTTCTCCAGTACATTGGGACAGACAATAATGCTACTCTATCCCCTATAAACTGTTTAATATGTCATCTTGATATTCTCTTCATCCACAACTCTCAGCACTGTGCCCATACTGTTTGTAGAGCATCAGAGCTTGATGGGTAAAATGGATACTAAAATGGAGGGTATTGGATAGGTTGGTTTAGTTGTCCATTCAGAATGTGATTCGTTATCCAAGTTAGCTCACAATGTGACTAGGTAGACTGCAAACCTCATCAGCACACCATCAGTGTTGAGTAAATTGAGCCCACTTGAATGGAACTGGTTCTCGAGAAAGGTGCTAAATGTGACAAGTTTGTAACAACTATAGCAATTGTCTTGGTTATGTGACTATGTCATAGTATACATGGCTGTATTTTAAATGTTTTTGCCATGTGTTGGCATCAACAATAAACACCTGGACCAGAGCAAATAACCCTAAAAATGCAAAGCCAGCCGTCTTTGACCCATTTAGTGCTAAATGTTTACCAAATGCCATCAAAGACTTGGTGGTCTCTGGTAAGTTCTGTCTTTTTCTAATTGTTTGTACTGTTCCACATTTAATGAGAGCTTTTAAAATAGTTATTATGCTTTAATCATCTTAATCTCCATTATTATGGGTGTGTTCTTTGGCTTGGTGGTGGGAGATGGAGGTCACACAGGTTAGGATTAAAGATGTTCAGTGTTTTTTGTTCACCAGTGTAGTATTGCTGTTCCACAAATGTCCCTGGTAATTGTGTACTAATGTGTGAAACATTAGCACCTGCATGAACATAAGTTATAGGAACTGCAATTTAAGCCTGTTCTTGCCCCAACTTTCTCTTCTCTAGGTTAGAGACTGGTGCTCTGCGCAATATGTTCTCTCTAGAGCCACTCCTACCTTGATACAAAGCAAAACCGCTTTTGGGAATCTTTTGGATAGTCTCACCCCGAAACCCATTACTTGAGAGCAAACTCGCAGACCAACAAATGGGCAGTGTCAATGTCTGTGACATGTTGTCACTTCTTTATATTCAGCTAGAAAAGCTGATGTTCTTAATTCAAATCTGATTTGAACAATGTACCTGCCCCCTTTCTTATAAGTATACTCTTACGTCTCTCTATGAGGGTCATATTTAACCAGTATGGGGTCTATGTGTGTATAGGTTTTATAATTCACAAAATCAAGTTCTTTTTGTTATGCATTAAAGCACTTTTCTGCTTCTTGTATGTATGTAGAACTACATACAGATCCTCTATGCTGTGTTCTGTACATATTGTATGTAATAGTTTTTCTGTCATCTGTCTCTCTTTGCTGTATGTCATGCATGGCCTTTTATTTGAAGTATGATTAAAGGAATTGGAAGAAAATCATATATGCACAGAAAAAGAGACGAGATGTAGGTTGCTGTTTTTTAACAAAAAATAAAGGATTAAAAAGCAACGCTATTTTGTGTTGGCTCCTTTTGTATACTCACAAGTTCTGGGATGGGATGGGCGAGTATGGAAACTGTTGGCTGATGCAATGTTTTTTTTTGTTAGTTTTTTTTTGCAGACACATCAACATTTATTTTGTGTATTTTCACAATGCATAATATGTATCATGAAAGTTTTTCTAAAGTTTGCTAAGAACAGACAAAAAAGCAGCAGCAGCAGCACATTAAAGCAGAAGCCTAGTTTATTTTATTATGTTATATTAAAACCTGTCTTAAGCTCTTGTATGGAAGTCCGGAGATACAAAGCCCCTCTGGTGACATCCTGTATAAATAAAAATAATGCGGGCCATGACTTAGTGAGGCATGGGAATGAGATGATTAAGTCGTGGCCATGTCTTAGTAAAGTGTGATCTCATTCCCGTGCCTTACTACATTGTGACCACGCATTAGGATCTCATTCATAGGCATTAATAAAGTGTAGCCACGCATTATTTTTATTTATACAGAATGTCATCATCAAAACTCTGTACAGAGAGGCCATGAGCTGTTGCTATACTTTTCTGGATTGTTATCTTGAGATAATGTGATAAGTAATATTGTTATCTTGAGAAAAAAGTAACTTGTTATTTCAAGATAATGTTATCTTGAGATAACAAGATATGTAACTCATTATCTCAAGATAACTTTATCTTGAGATCTCAAGATAATTATCTTCTCAAGATAACAACTTTTGTTATCTCAAGATAACTTTTGTCATCTCGAGACAAGATAAGTAACTTGTTATTTCATGATCACAATTTTGTTATCTTCAGATAAGATTAATTAACTCTCTCACACACACATCTTCTAAGCCACTTCTCCCTTCGGGTAGCGGGATAATTAACTCATTGTCTCAAAATAACAATAAAAAAACGCCTCATGGCCTCTCTGGACTTCTGTACTCATGAGATATAAGAGACCTGAATTTTTACCGGTGTAAACTTCTTTACATGTACCTGCTAACTGTACATTAACATACAGTTTTAAGCAAAAGTTTGAACACCCTCAGTGTTTAGAAAATCAACAAAATAAATAAATTAGCCCATACTTTTGCATACTACTGTACACATAGATGTATGCGTTGTTCTGTGCATGTTATATGGCCGCGTCATAAATCATTTAATACCACACTGAAACTTAAGTCAAGCCCAGTCCACCATCAGCAGACGTCCCTTCATTTGTGTACTATGTGCAGTATAGTAATATGTGGTTTGTACTTATGGTGGTGCAGCTTATATGTTGACTCTCCTTAACATATATGTCTATAGCCGTTGAAATTAACTAATGAAAACGTGATTTTAACTTTAGCTTTTCCACGTACACTGTAAAAAAGGACCTCTGTGGATCGCCTCCCCGTAGCGCGGGCGTACTGTGACCGAGCTAAGTCATAGGAACCATCAGTAGAGCCTCGTTTCCAAACGGAACGCTCGCATCGAAGCCCTCGTGAAGGAAGTTACGTTTCGTGGAGGTCAAGTGGAGTCGAGGCGGCTGATGGTGAAAATCCTCTGAAGTCTGAAGACCAGAGCAGGTAAGAGAGCCGTGATGGTGATGTTAAGATCACTACTGGTCACTCAGATTAATTCGTTTAGTTGTGTGGACCGTCACAGAGCGCGCTCCCGCTCTGAAACTACATACACGTGAGGCGCGTAACCAGGCAACAGCGCAGGAGAACTTCACCAACCTTAACACTGTTTTCTGCCACAGATGTTTACATCTGAAAACGATTAGCCTTCACGGGTTCTTTTGTAAAAGGAATGGTTCTGTTTAGAACCATGAGTTCTGTATAGAACCATTTGCTGCTTAAATGGTTCTTTGCACGCTGAAATGGTTCTTCATTCTGATCGAGACTGTGTTGTAAATGGTTCTGTATAGCACCGGAAGGGTGCTTTTATTGTTGTAAGCTTGACATGGTAGAACCCATTTTAGTGCTTTATAGAACCATTTTCAGAAAGGTTCTACATAGAACCACACACAACACATTAATCATATGTCTGAAGAACCATGTCACCATGGAAAGAACCCTTAAAGCTCTAACAATAGATCCATTTGTTTTTAATAAAGAACCCTGTTTAGAAGTGTAGATTGCTGTTGTGTAGTATCTGATATTCTGTTTTCATCATTACTGTGAGAAAATCAGTGTAGGACTGAAATTAGTCTTCACTGTCAACCTGTTGTTGTGCAACTACGGCTGTAATGATGCACACATTTTCTGGTACAGTCTTCGATTCTGAGGTCACTATTTGATTAGTTTTGATGATTCTGCAGAGATCTAACTATATAAGTGTATAGATTTTTCAGACTCATGGAAAGAAATAACCACTATATCAGTGGTTCTCACAGTCAGTCCTAGGGGCTGATGCTCTGTACATTTAGGTGTTTTTCCTGTTTTAACACACTTCACCCATCACACAAAGGGCTTGTTAATTAATTGATAGTTGAACGAGAAGCAAAAATGTGCATAGAGTGTGGGGTCACCAGGACTGACTTTGAGGACCCGTGGGCTATATTCATTTTGTCTGTCTAACTAGCTGCCAGGCATAGTACAGGCTGAGGCTGTATCCACAGCACTAGTCTGAATGATATAAGCTATATAGGTTGATGATCATAATTGTATAAGTTAACAAACAACAAGATTGAGACAGAAGTGTGTTGTCTCTCTTATATAACCCTCTCTCTTCCATTCTTTCCCCCAGTCACCATGGTGAAGAAGAAGCGCTTAAGGCTGATTGCCGAGATGGCCCGAAAGATCCGGGCTTACCGAGAGCTGAAAAACAGACCGCGTGACTCCCAGCGATACGCACTCGACTATGACACCATGACACGGCCGTTCACTGGTAAGAAGCTTCCGGTACTGGCCTGGAAAGACGTGCAGAGGGAGACACCCCTCTTCACATTGTTGGCTGGCATGCGCATGTTTGGTGTGGGACGTTTCTTCACCCGCAAATCATGGCTGGAGGAGCACACGGAGCCCTGCTACTGGAAGATAACTAAAGTGAAAGTAGATTACACAGCAGAAGTAAGAGACTTGCACGTATGGCTCTGTCTCTGTCTTGGACTGTGTAACAAAAGACGTTATAGATAATCAAAAAGTTAGCTGTTTAGTTTTACGCTTGTGAACTCATTTAATAATTTGTGTTCCTTTTCTAGAATATGGACCATGGGAAAGTGTGGGGAATTTTAACATTTAAAGGTAGGTAAAGTATCAAGTGTTTTTTCCTAAAAGGACACAAGTTTATCCAATAAAAACTTAACTGGTTCTACATGCTTTAAATATATATTCTGGGGGTGTAAAGATTCACAGAATTCAAAATATAATTCTATCTGCCAAACCTGTAACAAATTTATATTGAAATAGCACTCACTGTGATGTCATGTTGTTTGCTGTGTTTATATTTTTGTGGGCTAGTCTCATAGAATTGGATCTCCTAATGAGAATACACATCATGGGACAACTTGTAAACTTTTGGTGCTGATTTGTGCTGCAAACAAGGGTATACCCCCTCTAAAACCCACCTCCAAATTACTCTACTGTGCTGTTTTAATACCTGGAGTACAATGATAACACAAGCAAAACAAGCTAGCTAGCAAATTTTTTTAGCGCTGTTGTTAATGGGGCTAATGGAGCTATTCTTCTCTTGTAAGAGATGATTTTTATTTTTACTGAACATAATATGTTCTCTGCACACTCAACACACAACTGCATACTTAGTTTTTTAACTAATGTTCCACCCCAAAATTTCTCATGGTTGTCCCCAGTCATTCTTGTTAGTATGGATATCAGAAAGGGAAAAAGTTGTATTGTGCCATCTCTCACTAGTAACATTTATTTAAAAATTTTGAATGAATCAATGATGTTATTAGTTTGAATAACAAATACCTTTTTACCATTCAAAATATTAATGTACAGCAGTGTGGGCCTCTTGCCAAATTACTTGTTCTTTTCTTTTCTATGTGAAAATAAGTAAACACATCCTCTGCACATTCTGTTTTTAATTACTGTTTATTTGTTATTTAACATACTGGAGGAAAAAACATCAGTTGTGTCCTGTGCAAAACTTAGAGCACATTTTACTTATTATGACACTTATAAGATCCTCTAATTATAAATGGTGTATTGCATACAATGGATTGTATTTCAGGTAAAGAGGAGAGCTCTGAGCAGGAGGTGGACAAGGTCATGTACCATGACTGGCGACTGGTGCCCAAGCACGAGGAGGACGCCTTCAAGAGCTTTGAGCCTGTCCCTGAGCCCCCTGTCCGGCACGTATGCTACCCTCCACTCCTGCGGGCCATGATTCTGGCACAGCAAGCCAAGCAGCTGGGTGTGGATGCCAACAGCCTCCCTGAGCCCACCCTGCCTCTTAGACGAGATGTGCTGCTAAGCAGGGAGTACTTCCGCAGCCAGGAGGAAAAGCGGAAACAGGAGGGAACTCCAGTCTAATGCCTAACAGAGAGTGGAATGGTGGTAACATTCTTGCACCAGTAACTTTGGCAAGTGTTATCTGCCCCGTTCTTTTCAAAATGATGATTAATTGTATTAGCTCAGGGTGGAGGCTCATTTAGGATGAGCTTTATACACCCAAATGCAAACCCTAATCAGTATGAAAGATATGGTCTGCACAGTGCACACAGTGTTTGTGAAATCAAAAGCAGTTCCTCATCAGATTGCTTTTGTTTCTGAAGAGCTTTTGGTGCATTGAAGTTAAACCACAGAACACAGAAATAACCCAAAGGACACTTAATGTCCTGGCTTCCCCTTTTTTCCCATCTCCTCATGTAAGTGGAAAGAGCTGGGAGGAAGGGGTCATCTCTGTGTGTAATGTTGTATACTGTGTGTGCTATGATGATATTTGTGTTATAAATGTGATACGACACATGCTATATAAGTGATGACATTTGTGTTTATAAATAAATATAAGCTAGCTAGTAGTCTGCCTGTATACTTTTATTTTGCACAGTCATGAACTTCAAGGGGCTTTCTAGCCTAAAACCAGCATTTAATTTTGACGTTACATAATATTATGTAGTGCAACATTATATCGCTCACGCTCATCAGTTTAACAGTTTCAACAATTTTGTATCCTTTTTGTGTTTTCATCCATCAGTGTTATTTTGCTGCAGTATCCAGCATGCGTCATACACCAGTGGGGTTAAATACTCTTTAATGCTCAATCTAAATTTTTTATTTTCTCTTTGGTTGAACTGTAGCTAATATGCATTATTAAGAAAGTCTTCAGGGCCATAGTTTTGCCACCCATCTAGGCAGTAGGTGCAAAAATGCGGTCCTAAGGGCAATAATGAGGACTTTCTGTGAATTTATGTTAAAGCTGTTTGGGATGCAGGCTTCAACAGACTTTGCCTTTTGGAATTAGCCAAAATTTACAGCAAAATTCACATGAAAACGAAAACAAAATTTTTTTTAACAAATGAAGGAAGTGTTTTTCATGATAAATAAAACAAAATTCATGTGCAAATGTGCAGATTAGTGTCCTGATCAAGTGCTGAAGTGAGTCGAGCTTTAAGTTCCTTCTCCTGTGGAGCACGTCAGTGAATTTCTTTGTCTTTGGCAAAATTTCATTATCATAAATGTAAATTTACTCATTCCAAACCAGATTTTCTATGCATGCTGTACAAATTCATTTCTACAACAAAAAAGCTGTCAAAACAATGTGTATATATTCCTTGTGTTTTTGTAAAAATATGTGCTCTATCCCCTGGCTCTGGTTTAATCATTTTAAACAATAGATTACAGTTTTTATATACAGAATTATATTTGTTTTACTGGGTACTGCATTTGTACAAACATCACTAAAAAATTTGAATGAATGTCACAGAAGGTCTGTGAAAGCAGAGTTCATGAGTCTTGAGTCCAGAGATTTAGACTGAGCATAAGAGGATGCAGTGGCTGATGCGTGAACGTGATAAACCGTTGTTCAACAACTCCTAAGACAGTTTAAGGTTCCCTGCCAATGGAGCATCTTTGGTTTTGGAATCACAGTTGTCAGTAAACCCTGTGTAGTCCACTTTGCAGGGAACTACTAGGGCACGTGAAATGCACTTCTAGTGTTTAAACTGGAAAATCTCACTCGTGAGGTTACTGTGGCACCACTGTGTGATGCGAGCAGACATGTGTAGACGTATGTAGCGATGGTTATTTCTGTGGTTTTGGGCCAGAGTGTCCCTTTAATGCGTGCCTGAAAAGCTGGTGTGTGAACTGGTTCACTAGCAAACACGGGGCATGCACGCACGCGCTCGACTGCGCACGCGTGTATCAAGACGTTAGTGCGCGTGCTCATGTGCGCCCTCTTCTCTCCCAGAAAACTCGCGGGCTAGCGGCCCTTTAACATCCATTTCTTACTAAAATGATTTGTGTTTTCTTAACTCTGTTCGCGTTCGTTTTCAAAACAGGTGAGTAATTCATAAAGACCTTTTACCAAATATGTAGGCACGAATGTCTGGAAGACTCGGTTTCGTTTTGCACGAGGCTGAAGTTGGATTTTTGCTTGCCAGCTTCTTGTTCGAGTTTTCCCGTTCCACCTTAAGTGGTACAGCAGAATGTAGCTAACTGCTGCACCATATAAGGTGGAACGGCGACAGAATGTAACTACTGCACAACTTAAGGTGGAACAGGAGAATTCGAACAAGAAGCTTAGTCCAGCTTCGCCCTTTTGTCTATTTTAGTCCTCTCCCGGGCGCGGTTAAATTAGGAGTCGTTGTGCTCGGTTAGCCAAGCTGGATACTGTGGAAAATGTGAGTAGCAGTGCTGCTTGTGGTCGTGCGGACCAGTGAGTGTGTGTATACTCAACTCCTCACCCTCAACATACCTGCGTTTCTTTATTTAAACACAAAGGAATTCACGCCATTTTGCAGCTTTTTCCCTTCATAATACTCATGCAGACCACAAAAACGCCTGCTGATCTACTGGATGTAACATTACAGCTCATTGAGATACAGAGCAAACCTGACTAATCTGGACTATTAAAGAAGTATCTTAAATTGACTCGCCTTTACCTCACTGTCACTTCAGGCATTGACTTATTCTTAAATATGTCAGAGGTGAAGCCATCACGCTGGTTCTTTATTAATCAAACGATGGTGGCAGATACATAAGTCATTTGAATAATAAAAAAAACACGTTAATTTTTTTATTTTTAATATTTCCTCTATGCCACAGTTTGAAACATATTCAATAAACTGATTCGAACTTCCACTCTCTCAAGTTCATCTGGAAAGATCAGTCCGGCGAACCGAATCAAGTTCACTCATAAAGATACCGCAGTTCATTTCGAACGAGTCAGTTCCCGAAATTATGTTTACAGTTTAGTGTAAAAGAATCGGTTCTGGAAACTGAATCGAGCTTCTCGGCACTTGTACCGGTTAATCGCCCCCGCTTTTTTTCTCGCTAAAACCTATTAATAGCTTCGTTTCTCTGATTGGCTCACAAGCCTTTATCGCCCCGTGTACCCGAGACCCTATTGGTCAGTCTTTGTGTCGGAGTGCACGCGCGAGACAGGCGCGAGCAGCATGGGCTCCAAAAGGTCGTTCACGGACCCGAAAGATTTGGATTTAGGAGCGAAAGTTGCCCGAGTCAGTGAAGCAGGTACAGCGAAAAGAAGCGCCTGTGTGACATTTCATACCTCGCTCTGCCTTATTTCACAAACAGACAGCGCGCAGTCCCGGTCGGCTACTGTTATCATCAGGCCATCTGTGCAGTGAGAGGCGAGTCTCTTCTGCCTAACCCGTTCTGTAATAGGTTTATGATGTGGTATTAGGTTATTAAGGATGTAGCTTAGTTTATCTGACGTCCGTTTGTGAGTGTCTGTTAATACTGCATTCAGTCCTGTGCATTGTCTTGGTTACAGTTTGTCATTAGTTAGTAAGTAGGGCTGTAACATTTATGATTGGATTCAGTACAGTACAGCAGCAGTGTCTCTAGAGGAAATAAGGAGTGCCTGAAAATATTCCTCATGATAACATTTTATCTTGTGCATTTTGCATCTGTTTATGCGCAGGTTCACATTAAGACTAAGAGAATATTGTGAACAAGTCGCATTATAAAATGGCTTGTTCTTGCAATAAATATTGTACAGTTAGGCAGCAATAAAAGAAGTCAGAAATTGACCCTGGACTGTTCCCAGATGGTCTTTTTCCCCCTAGCTAAACATAATCAGAATCACTGTATTTGGTCAGTGCACATATCTGTGACAAGTAACATACTAAATGGAGCAGACAAGTACACAGACTATAAACATAAGTGCTCTAAATATGACGTTAAATAAGTATAAAACAAATTTTTAAAATGTAATAAATGAGTAGTTATGTTGTGCCTTGTTCCAATGTTCAGGCTTTGAGTAAATTAGATGTGTGCATTAGAGTATTAGATTGTGCCTGGAACTAAACACTCTGAGGTGGCTGGTCTCCAGGTGACAGGGAAGTGTTGGGCTAGTATGTGACTTGTGGTTGATGTGTGAAATTTCAGCATGGACCGGAGTGAACGAGCGAACCTTCATCGCTGTGAAGCCGGATGGTGTGCAGAGGAGGCTTGTGGGAGAGATTATTCGCCGCTTTGAACGCAAGGGCTTCAAACTGGTCGGCATGAAATTTCTGCAGGTGAGGGATCTTTTCAGAAAGTAAAAAAAATTCAGTGCTAAATGCTAATGTTTTCCGTTAGGAGAGAAATTTCCTACCTTCAAAATGGAATATTATTAATTCATCATTTATGTTGATCACAAATTACAGTATAAATAACTCAAATTTGTAATATGTTGTTTGTGTAGGCTTCTGAAGAACAGTTGATGGAGCACTACTGGGACTTGAGGGGTAGGCCGTTCTACAAAGGCCTGGTCAAATACATGAGCTCAGGACCCATTGTGGCTATGGTAAGACACACATTATTCCTTAACTTTACCTCTTCACCTGACTCTCAGACTGCATCCTGTGCTGCAGCTGGATGATACCAGTTCTCCATTATGTGTGAAAATACTGTAGCATGTTAAGTCTGTGAGTTTGTGTATGTTAGGTGTGGCAAGGCCTGGATGTAGTAAAAACATCCAGAAGAATGCTTGGAGAGACAAATCCGGCTAACTCCCTTCCAGGAACCATCAGAGGAGATTTTTGTGTGGAAGTGGGCAGGTAAGCGAATCTCTCCTGATTACATTAAATGGAGGTGCACCGTTCATAAAATTGAATGGCGAATGCCAGTTTCTTTACAGCCAAATTTAAGTTATTAACCATTCTTTTTTTCTGTTACTTCCTGCTTAGGCGAAGATGCAAAATAAATAACAGCAGTAGCTTCTAAATTTTAAATTAATACAAATTTTTTTGCTTTCAATTTTGGTGCTTTCAAATACGGCCTGAGTGCCCTAAATTGGCCTCACGTTATTTACAGCATAAAAGTCCAGCACAGATCAGCCATAGTCAGAAATGTGCCATTTGCCAATTATGTTTGGAGCAAATATATGAACCTCTAATGTTGTGTAACTAGCAATCACAATTTAGCGTCAGGTTAATGACTAACTGTGTATGTATGGGTACTACAGAGCACTGAGACATATAGCTAAGCGTTATGCAAAACATTCTGTAACACATTAATTTCAGAGTTTGAATGTATTTGAGGCTTTTTCAGTTTGAGCTGCTTCACTATGCCTTAAATAGGAGGCAGTGACTTTATACAGCCAAAGTCATCCATAGATACCCTGCCTCCTACAGAAAGGCACGGTTTGCAGAGACACCAGGGCTACAGTACCATTGTTTGTTTGGTGGGACGCTAGTCCAGAGTGTTTCAGTGCTTCTGAAGTTGTTCCTTTGTAGAACCAGTCAGTGCTGTAGTAAGCGTACAGGGCATGTATGTAAATTATTTGTCTAACATGGATGTATTGAAAGGCCCTTACTGAATTGCTGTGTATCTGTACTCTTACAGGAATGTTATCCATGGTAGTGACTCAGTGGAGAGCGCGCAGAGAGAAATCTCCCTGTGGTTCAAAGAGCATGAGCTCATCTGCTGGGATGAGAGCACCGAGCATTGGCTCTATGCATGATGCCCTCCCCTGCCACTTACACAAACACATAGAGCTTTGCGGCCTTACACATTTCTAGTGCAGCACATAGAAATTTTCATTTTTTTGAAGTGGAACTCTCCTGAAATATTTATATGAAAGGCTCATTATCAGTAGAAGAAATTGCCTACCACAAATCTAGTGAATAGCATGCCAGAGGTTGTCCTCTACAGTGGGGAGAACAAGTATTTGATACACTGCTGATTTTTCAGGTTTTCCCACTTGCAAAGCATGTAGAAGACTGTAATTTTTATCATAGGTACTCTTCAACTGTGAGTGATGGAATCTAAAACAAAAATCCAGAAAAATACATTGTATGATTTTTAAATAATTAATTTCCATTTTATTGTGTGAAATAAGTATTTGATCATCTATCAACCAGTAAGAATTTTGGCTCTCACAGACATGTTACTTCTTCTTTAAGAAGCCCTCCTGTTCTCCACTCATTACCTGTATTAACTGCACCTGTTTGAACTCGTTACCTGTATAAAAGACACCTGTCCACACACTCAATCAGTCAGACTCCAGCATCTCCACAATGCCCAAGACCAGAGAGCTGTGTAAGGACATCAGGGATAAAATTGCAGACCTGCACAAGGCTGGGATGGGCTACAGGACAATAGGCAAGCAGCTTGGTGAGAAGGCAACAACTGTTGGTGCAATTATTAGAAAATGGAAGAAATGCAAAATAACAGAAAATCTCCCTCGGTCTGGGGCGCCATGCAAGATCTCACCTCGTGGAGCATCAATGATCTTGAGGAAGGTGAGGAATGAGCCCAGAACTACACGGCAGGACCTGGTCAATGACCTGAATAGAGCTGGGACCACAGTCTCAAAGAAAACAATCGGTAACACTCTACGCCGTCAAGGATTAAAATCCTGCAGTGCACGCAAGGTGCCCTTCCTCAAGCCAACGCATGTCAAAGCCCGTCTGAAGTTTGCAAATGACCATCTGAATGATCCAGAGGAGGAATGGGAGAAGGTCATGTGGTCTGATGAGACAAAAATAGAACTTTTTGATTTAAACTCCACTCGTCATGTTTGGAGGAAGAAGAATGATGAGTACAACCCCAAGAACACCATCCCAACCGTGAAGCATGGCGGTGGAAACATCATTCTTTGGGGATGCTTTTCTGCAAAGGGGACAGGACGACTGCACCGTATTGTGGGAAGGATGGATGGGGCCATGTATCGTGAGATTTTGGCCAACAACCTCCTTCCCTCAGTAAGAGCACTGAAGATGGGTCGTGGCTGGGTCTTCCAGCATGATAACGACCCAAAACACACAGCCAGGGCAACTAAAGAGTGGCTCCGTAGGAAACATCTTAAGGTCCTGGAGTGGCCTAGCCAGTCTCCAGACCTGAATCCAATAGAAAATCTTTGGAGGGAGCTTAAAGTCCGTGTGGCCCAGCGACAGCCACGAAACCTGAAGGCTCTGGAGGAGATCTGTATGGAGGAGTGGACCAAAATCCCTGCTGGAGTGTGTGCAAACCTTGTCAAGAACTACAGGAAACGTCTCATCTCTGTAATTGCAAACAAAGGTTTCTGTACCAAATATTAAGTTTCTTTTTCTGGTGTATCAAATACTTATTTCACACAATAAAATGGAAATTAATTATTTAAAAATCATACAATGTATTTTCCTGGATTTTTGTTTTAGATTCCATCACTCACAGTTGAAGAGTACCTATGATAAAAATTACAGTCTTCTACATGCTTTGCAAGTGGGAAAACCTGAAAAATCAGCAGTGTATCAAATACTTGTTCTCCCCACTGTACTTCCAAAAGGCTTCTGTAGAAATATTAGGACCTGTGTAACTGACCCTGGTACATAACCATTGACCAAAAATTGCTTTTATAAAATATCACTGTCTAGATTATTCTCCTCCATCCTCTGTATATGTACTTGATGACATGTTTACATTTATGTGTATATGATGCACACTTAATATTCTTGCACATCATAAAGCAATATTTATGTATTTGCCTGCTGTTAATTTGTACATCGAACAAAAAAATATATGTACTGCACTTGTAATAATGATACAGAATCTCCAAAAAAAATAATATTTTGCAAGATACACAACTCAATTGAGATTCTGGAAGCAAGGCACTGTTATGTATTATAGACCACTTCAGCAATTGTGTGAACTCTCCATGATATCATTTGCATAGTGTCATCAGCAACATCCAGCATCACATTTTGTAGCGCCTTTTGTAGATAATTAAGACTGTAAATGGTATGCCTCTGGAGGAAAATGAGAAATGCAATAATGAACTCTGCAGACTGGTCTTGCTATCTAATTGCACTACAGCTTTGGCCTCTGGCATTCTTAAACATGGTGTTTTAATTACAGATTTAGTTCTGTATCGCGTTCTCTGTTGACCAAAAGGTGTCCTGTTACAAAATAAAGGGTTTTCTAAAACAGTTGAATTTGTTTTTGTTAAATAGTGCAGTTATCATTTAGCTGTGACAGTAAAATGAACTGACTCTTAATTCAGCTTAAAAGCTACAAAAAAGCTAAACAATATGTGAAAATAAAAGTTTCTATTTTTATAGTGTCAATCAACATTAGACACCATGGACCTCTTTTATAAACCTTTATGCACAGATTTGCGATTCAGTGCAATTAATGAAAATTTCATTTTTATAAACATTGTATTCAGTGCTGAGAACATATTTTAAGAACATTTGAGTATGTTTTATAAATGGGGCCCCTTGCATTAAAAGAACTCAAATGCACATTTTAATATAATTTTTAAAAGATGCCTGCCAATATTCATACACAAGACAGTGAGACCTTCTTTCCAGAGCACGAATATGTTTAATATTTAACCACACATAATAGAACAGATAGTGGCAAGTTACATACAGAGCGATTAGGCAGGGCATTCATCAACTGTCAATCAAACGGGCAGCCAGTCGAAGCCCTCAATGAGCCTTTGATCCACAAATCCCTGTCGAGTGGGACAATGAAGCCAGGCAGCTCACAGCTCACTTAACTGATTACATATAACTTTCTTCATGATTATTTTTTTTTCTTCTTTTCTTTGAAGTTTTCTGAAATTCTACTGATAATTCATCTGACAAACTGCTTTCATACCGATTAAACGTCAATATTTTAGCCATCCACTGTTTCCTTTCCCTCTGTCACTCTCCTAATGCATTCTTACTTAACCTCAATATTTACATTTTTTACACATCTCTGCTATTTCCATCACTCTGTCCTTTCTTTTTCTGCATTATAAACATACCATTAAATACAAATCATTTAAACCAATGAGCTGCCTTTCCAGTCCATCTAACCAATCACAGATCCCTATCTGTGAATCACTACCCAATGAGCTGCCTGTTTCTATGGAGATTAGTGAGCTGTGAGCTGTTGGAAAGTTAAGAAATAAAGCAATAGGGTGTTTACATATTTGGCAAAAAAACTTGGTCATTTTTGGGGAAGGTAGTTGTATAGGATGCTTTTATCTATATCATTTGTAGTTGCCATCCAGCTGTAAGATGCAGGAGAGTGTTTAGCTGTACCTTGCATTTGTATTGGAGATGGGGGCAGTCACAAGGGAAAATATGTGAACATACAGGGAATAGTTACAATTTGGAGAGGGTAAATACAGGCCTTAGGGGGTAGTTACAGAGCTTAGGTACAGAATTTTGGGGGGCATAGTTAGGAATAGACAAGGTTTCATACAGAGTATTTGGGGCAAAGTTACAGGGAGTGCAGGCATAAGGTGTCTTGATCATGTTACTCAGGGACATAAGACACCTGCCAAACAATGATATGGCTCCTCTCGGCTTTAGACAACGCTGGCTTGATCTGAGGGGCTTCACCATCTCCTTCTTCCGTCTCATCATCCTCACCATCACCTGGGATGTTCATATTTGTTAACACATTGAACCTTAAGAGTTTGTATGTAGGTCCACACTGCAATTCCACTCATAACTATAAAGTAGTATATACAGTAGTTATTATATCATTTACAGGAGTTACAAAGTAATACTACACACAACATATACTATATGTATATACCCAATGTTTGTGTGTGTGTGTGTGTGTGTGTGTGTTTGTGTGTATATATATATATATATATATATATATATATATATATATATATATATATATATATATATACACACACACACACACACACACACACACACACACAATACTATGTATTATATTTTAAAAGTATACCATGAATAACTAAATAATATTTATATATTACGACAGACTATGCCAAAGAGCACTATATGAGGAATAAGGTGAAACCTTGAAAGGCTCTGTGATCACTCTGTGTGTACGCGAATGTGCCTCACCTATACGGAAGTCAATGTATCCCTCCCCTCCGCTCAGCACCAGCACGTTCTGAACACTCTGCGTTTCACTCTGAGTTTCCACTGGGGCCGAGGACCCCTGAGACTCTGACGGACTGTCCAGCACACTGCCATTCAGGGTGGCCAATACGTTACCTGGGATAAATATGACATAACATACCATCTGAGCAAAAAAAAAAACTACAGGTGAAGTTTTAAAGAGCATTTTCTTGTATTTTATTTTTTCCTCGGATGTCATGCACTTATTTTTACATGACCATTTCCCAACCTCTTTTTGTCACTTTATTAAAATATTAAACAGGCTGTGACTTTGAGACTCCTATATATAAATGATCTGATTGGCCTCCCTGTATTGTGCACCGTTCAAAAAGCAGTCCAGGCCAAAATTCTTCTTACAACTTGGCATGAATGGGTGGGGCTGAACTGCTGTAAGATTTTACATATATTTTTATGACAAGTGCTCTTTAAATATATTGCACACTGTGTGTAAAAAGTTTTAAAATGTTTTGAATAAATAAGCACATTGTCAGTTTAGATCCTTTTCTTTCTAAAAGTACTATCTCTGAAATAATACCAAACCAACACACATTTTACTCCTCCCAGTGATCTCAATGCTCATCATTATAAGAGCAAGCGGATGAACATGACACAGAATAACCAAAGTACTATGGAATAGATACTTTGTGTTAATAAAACGTTGCAGGTATTTTTATTGACTAATCTGAAAGTAACATGGACAAACATTGCTCAAAACACAGCAGTATGTCCCAAAACATTTAATAGGAAATGTAATGTTTTCTTTAAGTTCTAAAGACAGATAATAGTTGAAAGAATTATTGGTGAACTGATGAGCAGGGTTAGCACTGACCTGGCACTGACACGAAAAATTTGACTGCATCCCGGTGTCCATGGAAGCAGAGCTGAGCCTGAGCCATGGAGCAGTACGGGATGAAGCTGCCATTTCCTTTCTCTGAGTTACCATCATCAGCGTATACATGGATCACACCTCCTGACGATGTGGGAGACACTTTGTTCGCTGGAAACACAACATTAGAAATGTATCAGAAACACCAAACCTACTAATAAAAAAGATAGAGCAGACCAGAATTAAATAAATAATAATAAAAAAACATATCCAGACCCTGAAAGAGAGCACTATGAGAAAACGGTCTGAAAGTGAAACACAGGGATGGCCAAAAAAAAGTGTTTCTTATGAGGGATGTTCTATATGCAGATATAAATCCACGTACACACAAAGAAATACTGTTACACACGTCGTCACTGTCAGAAGAAAAACTTGCATCTTTGTAACGGTACCTTTATAGAACAAGGACAAAACTCTCTTAACCTAGCCTCTTTCTGCAGGACCCCTAGTGGGCTTTCCACTGATGGAATGGAAATCGACTTGAATATTTTTTATTTCTATAATCTATAAAAATATTTTCTGTAGATGAACTAGGATGCTGTTGGTTCTGCCTGTGTAAAATACTGTAACTGCGTTGAGCTGCTAGTGAGCAGTGAGGAGCAGTGAGCAATGACAATTCTGTCAAAACAATTCACACTGCTCTAAAAAGACAGCTATGCCGAGATAAACAACTGCAGAATTCTTTCTTTCTGTATAATTGGCAGGACAAAAATGTAAAAATTTAACGAAAAGTTAAAGTTCATAAAATGTTCACTAAGCAGTAAAAAAATGTGTTCTGAGATTGTCACACCACAAAAAATCCAGCCTAATCTGAATGATTAAAAATCGTCAAGTATATAAAATAATATTTCAAAATCATCAAAAGCAAGCAGTATTCTGTTTTGAAATGCTGGGACGTGTCTGCTAAAGGCAGTGAAACCACACCCATTCACGGGAAAGGTACAGTCTCTCAATACTTTGCATTTTCGTATTTTATATAGTTGTTTTTCACCCTAATACATACAATAATATACATTATAAATATTATATCATTTTATATATTTGGGTGAAAATAAACCCGGTCAGAGTGCCAGCACTAAAATTGGAACTACTAGTGCCACCGTGTCTAAGAGCTGCCGTGTCACATTTTGTACGTCTACCAATAAAAAAGTTAATACTGTTAATGCTGCATCGAAAGGGCAGCACATGAAACACATAAATCCCAAGTTAATGTTAGTCTGTAACAAAAGGTTTACTAACAGCTAGCTTGCTAGTGCTGAGCATTTGGGCTCCTAATAGCTATAATTCAATAGAGTATTCTTATTTTATGCTATTAAATTGTCAAAATTGGAATTTGTATTTACTGCCAGATAAATTAGAGGGGCTGCTTTTATCCAAAAAAGATGACTATGCAAGGGGAAAAGCACCCTGTTGTGTTGCTTTCATCTATTGGAATTGTACAGCCATATATGTTGGAACCCAAGAATCAACCTCATTCCTTAGAATGGTAGTCTTTCTCCTAATTATGCAAGTTAGCAATAGTCAAATCTCAAAACAAATGTCTACTGTTTTTTACATGCATTTTAATAATAAAAAAACTATAAAAATATGATTATGTGTCCACTCGCCGTTCCTAAGACAAATATCCAGTTTTATAATCATACACACTTTTATCCAAATGTATTCCATTAACATCACCTCCAAAAAAAAAAAACCAAAAAAAAAAAAAACAGGATATTTGGAAATTACAAAAATGTGGAAATTACATTTTATAGCTACTGTGAAAAGGGGGCAATATCAGTTAATATATATATATAAAAAACTTTGAAATATTTACTTGTATAAATTTCTTTTGGTCTACATGTCGATCACAAAATGTGACGGGCAGCTTTTTTTGTATATAAAAAATGGGAAAAAAATTAATTATAGATTACGTTTTCCTATGACAGTGACAATACACATCACATGAAATAATATTACATTTATGATGACAAATTATCAAAAGAAACAATGCACCAAATGAGAGAAACACTCAGATTACAGAATTCTGAGAAGAAAGCGAGCAGGAGAAAAAGATGGCAGATGCAGTGACACGAAAAAGGGAAGACAGACGGAACACTCTAAACTTACCCCTCAGTCCGAGGAGCTGGCCGCGATGCAGGACTACAGCTACAGGAATAAGCAAAAAGAGAGGAGAGGATGGCAACATCCATCAGACAAGGGTAGGAGTGGAGGCAAGGGTCAGAGAGAAAAGCAGTGCAGACACACAACAGGGTTAACAGAAAAGAAAGGGAGAAAGAAGTGATTGGAATTAGAGAGCTGTGGAGTAATTAGAACAGAGATCTGAAGAAGGGAAAAATGGATTGTGTTTTACACAGTAGACAGGGAACATGCTTATCTTCACAAGCTTTATTGGGTGTTGTGCCTTAGCGAATATTTCAGTTGAAATCACATACACACAATTTTCCCCTTATCTCAAATACAGTCAATCAAACAAAACATGTTTGGCTGGGACAAAATGAATAAAAGTAACAGTTACTACTGTTGTAAGCTTTGCCATGTACTTCTCTCAGCTCTCATAGAAGTTGATAGGTTGCAACTCATCTATAGGAAACTGTAAAGACATTTTATATGTGTCCAAAATGATTAACAGAGCTGTAGATGATTATGATGAAAGGTGTAAAACACTGAATGTCAAAATGAAACTTATATGTGCAAAACCAAAAGAGCAAACATCAGACACCAAACATGTGATCTGATTAACTACATTTGGGTTAATAGGAAATTTGTCTACATCTGATTTTTGGCCAAAACCATTAGCTTGATGATTCCTCCTAGGTTTCTGTGCATGAATATATGGGTGCAGCTGATTAAGACAGATAAAAAGTCCACTGAAACTTACTCTCAGTGAGAGGAATTGAGATGACCACTCCATTTCCTGTCCCCACCCACAAGCGGTTACCTCCAATCAGCAGAGCTGTTATCCGAACAAATGAAAAGCCCAACTTTCCTGTCCCTGTAGATCAAACCAAACAAAACAAAAGTCAAACAAGAGTACTCACAACAACTCACAACAACTTCACTTGGACAGTGAATCAGGGTCGTGACCTGTGATTGTTTAGAGGCACTGGAGAAACAGCACAGTAGTTTGCAGAATTATTATTAAGCACAGGTTTGTCATGGAAATTCCAGGTATAACGAATGTAAAGAAAACAGTTTAAAAAGCATAAATCACACCACAAAACAAAAGGTAAGATAAAAGTATCTCAGTAATATAAAAAAATACTGGAATACTGAAGGCTGGATGTTACATGTCAGAATGTGCTACTGTCAGAATGTACGAGCAGGAATCTAAGCCAACTTCAACTAGTCCAAAATGCCGTAGCCAGGGTCCTCACTAAAACTAGAAAATTTGATCATATCAGTCCAGTGCTATCATCACTTCATTGGCTGCCTGTTAAATTCCGTATTTATGGTAAAATTCTTTTATTGACATATAAAGCCCTACATGGGCTCATTCCGGGGTACCTGCAAGACCTTATTTACTATTATGAGCCATCATGACTACTCAGATCACAGAGTGCCAGAGTGCTGGCTTATTAATAGCTCCTAGAATTCATAAGGCTGCAGCTGGGGGATAAGTCTTTTCTTATAAAGCCCCCAAAATCTGGAATGATCTTCAGGACTCAGACACAGTCTCAATCTTTAAAGCTAGGCTGAAAACTCACTTGTTCAGTTTAGCTTTTGGTAGGTAATGTTCCCCCTTAGATAAAGCCGGCAGATCCAGGGGTCCATGGACACAGGGAATTATAGTAAACTGCGACGTCCTGCTGCTCGCATGCGGTCACTCAGGTTTGTGAACGGTGGAGCGGAGGGATACCAAACTATTTCAGAGTGCTCTCATGCCTGTGTGTCCTTCTGGTTCTCTCCTTTTAGTTAAGCTGTTATAGTCAGATCTGCCGGAGTCATTAGCCACAGTCTGGAAATGTTCAAATTCCCCATTTTACGTACAAACAAACAATAAAACTAATTCCATCTCCCTGCCTTTTTCCAAGTAAACAATCGCCCACCTCTCCAGCCGTACACTGAAGGACGACTGACTGTCGAGCTCTCCTGCTACCCTTTTCAGACCAGCTGCCCACGCCCCAGCTACCACTGCCTTGGACCAGCTGCCCACTCTACACTGAAGTTTTCATAGACTCCTTGCTATTACTACTACTAATACTCCTGCTATTAATTTTAGTAGGATAATCATTTGTAGGTAGTTTGACCAGAGGAGCATGGGTCCCCCCTTGTGACCCTTGGTTCCTCCCAAGATTTCTTCCTCAGCTCTGAGGGAGTTTTTCCTTGCCACTGTCGCCCCTGGCTTGCTCACCTGGGGGTTTTTGCATTTTATGTTAAAACTTTGTCTTTACTGGAATTCTGTGAAGCTGCTTTATGACAATATCAGTTGTAAAAAGTGACATACAAATAACTAGGGGTGGGCGATATGACTAAAATATAATATCATGATACTTTATGAAATTTTAATGATACACAATATATGTCACAATATTTATTTTTTCCAACATCTATTTTGCCAAAAAAAAAACTGCATTTAAAAATTTAATAAAATACCATAATTATTGACGATATCCATGGCATGCTCAGACAAGGACATTTTAACTCCTAAGTCAGGATCAGTTGACATTTGGGCCCAAATCCACATTGCAACCCTTACTGCTCATGATTCCATTTTCATCAGTGATGTTGCCAACACTAAATGATGATAATGATGATAGTCATATGCATATTGTGACATTAAACCGTATGATGTGAGTGTAGAGTTCTGGCATTTCAGTTTTACTCAGTTCAGATGGACAAGTAAAGAAAATGGAGAGGGTTACCGAGCATCTTGCTGACGTAAGGCTCTATGTCCACATCCTGCAGGTGCTGGTGTGTGAGCGCGTGGTACAAGCGTAGCGTGGAGTCCAAACGGATGGACACCCACACACCATCTCCAATCCATGCAAGCTGCCTGACTTGGCTCTCCCTGCGTGGGTGAGCATCAAAAGATTTCTGCCCAAGCAAAAAGAGAATAGAAAAAGGATTCAAAAACTGAAAGAAAGACATGAAATCTCCCAGTTTGTTGCACAGTAGGTTGCTGTCTGTAAAGCTTTATTTAAGCAAATCGCCGCAAACAGAACTCAGCTGGTTTGATTTTGAGTTTATTAAAGGTTCAGCATGCTGCTTTTTAGAATGGACATTTTACATGCTTCTGTGTGTATTCATGTAAATAAACCACACACAAACAAACACACATACTCACACTCATCAGTGCACTCTGGTGATCTGATCATCATCATTCCTTCTAACTAGGGAGGATTCAGTTGGTTCACACCTTACAAGGCCAATATCCTTCCTTTTTTAAAGTAATGAGTTTGATGTAGTATGTAAACACTGTTAAAGTTATGAAACATACTGTTCACTGCAGTCCTTATTTGGAAACAGCTTTGTGTTGTTTTTGTGATGGCACAAAACTCAACATATTAACATTTATCCACTTATCCAGGCTGTGGCAGTTTAGCTCCACTAATTCACAGTGAAATTCATTCAAAGTGTAAGGGGTATTTCAGCCTGTGCTGCTTTTAAATGAGATGCCATAGAAGGTACAGTAACAAAAACAGCCTGTTTTATCCTAAAGGACAAAGAGAGATTGGACTGTGGTCATGTAACTACAAATTAAGATGGTTTTTGATACATAATCCATCCAAGTCCTCCAGATTTTTTTTTATTAAATGAAGAAAAATGTAGAATGGCAATGACACACATATGATACACAGTGCTTTATAACATAGTTTTTTCTCAAACTCAGAACCATAAGATTTCAACACATTTTCCAAGTTGAAGGACCGTTATATGGATGTTGTTGCTGAGGCACCAATATTGTAAGTTGCCTATAGTCAATGACTAAGATTGGTTTTGCAATTTACCATTGAATGTTTAGTGTAAAAAATTTAAGATTTAGAACTTTTAAAATTTGTTAGCTAGGGATGCACTTATATGGGACTTGTTGGCAGATGCTGATGTCTGATATTTTCTGTGTTCACAACTGATGGAACAATACTGAAAAACATTTATAAAATGTGTAAAATTCAGACTAGATCTACCTGGATTGGCATTACAGACAAATACGATGTTTTTAAAGGGTACACAACAATGTAATATAAATGAAACAAGAAATTTTAGCACATTAGCCCAGTGTCACCCAAACATTCTGCTTTTCAACAAAAAACAGAACATCAAATAATGGATTGAAATATCACTGTTTTCTTCGAGGCCAGCATTTTTTTAGCAGTGTTTGCAATACAACTACAATTTCGTCATGCATCGCTACTGTTAAAACATAATACATACATTTGTCAGCTGCAAGAACTTACCTCAATCTGCATGCTCTTTGGCTGGATGACATGGATCTTGTTCTTGTAGCCGCACCAGACCTTGTCATGCACCACAGCCATGCAACGGATGGAGTGGTGTGGGCGACCCAGATCCATCAGATGATAGTTAGACAAGTCCCATTGACCGTCTGTGTGTAGATCAAATATGCACACACATACAACTGAGGAGATGAAAGTCAATAATCTTTCCAGACTCATTAATTGGATACACAACCTGTATAGGATTGTTTATCAGTTTTTTCTACATTCATGACCTAAAGTTGATATGACTTATTTTCAGATATTGAAAGGTAGGCACAAAATATCACAAACCTTCAGCTCTATGGAAAATGGCAAGAGTTCCATCTGCCAATGCTACCAAAACCCTTCCTTTAACATGCCTGACAGGAAGAGAGAAAGTGAGAGAGAAATGTTACACATAACATCTCTCAACACCTCTCTCAATATCTATAGTGTATGGTTCACTAATAGCACACTTATAATAGCACACTTACACTAGACTAAGGACAGAGTCTTTGAGTTTGATGGAATGGAGACACTTCTTCCAGTTTGCCACTGCAGAATGTACATACAGCCTGAGGAAAGAGCCAGAGATGTTAAAAGGTGTGTGGCTCTGCACATGTGCAGCAGCTAGAACAAGCTGAAAATCCCATTTTCTGCATATGTGGCCTTTAGTTTCAGTTTTATAGGTCTCTTCCAATTCAAATAGATGTTCTTGTATAACCGGAAATAACTGCCCAGCATTGCCAAAATGGCCTTTGAGTGGACAGACGTCCCTGAACTGATTTTGACAAAGAGCACAGGTGTTACACACTTACTTCACACCTGTGTGTGGGGGGATAAGATACCATTGTACTGATAAAACTACAGGTATCAACTTCTAGTGCAATATTTATTTTTATTTTATTTGAGAACAAAACAGTTAAAACCAATCAAAGAGTCAGAGCAAGAAAGAAAGACAGAGTCAGGCTATGTTCTGTGAAGGAATGTGAAGGAATAAAAACTTGCTGATGATACATCATCTGCATGGTGAGATTAGGGGCAAACTTCTACTAGTTATTTTTACAAGGCACACTAAACTCTTTTTCAATTCTGAGTGTGACTCTTATGGGTACAACAGACACCTGACTTAAAACACAGGTGTCCAAAGTTCAGTCTGGCTTTTGTCTTAAAATGCTTTATAGGTGACCCATCAGCTAATATGCTGCAATTTTACCTTTCCCTTTCCAGTGGTAGCAGTACTGTAACTTACAGTGTGTTACACCACCATGTTAACAAAGCTAAAATGTAAGAGCCTTTTGTCCCCTCTGACTGGACATTCAAATTAATTTACTGAATAACATTTAGTCATGAGTACAGCCAGAAAAACACAAATGTCAAGAGTAGGAACGTACACTCGCTAAGAAAAAAAAAACAGAGCATCAAGCAATAAAAGACTTGCGTGTCTCTTATACAGTGATAGTAACTGTGCTAGTACACAGAAAGGTCTAGTTCTATGCTACTCTGGCCAGTGTGGCCATACTGCTCTAGAAGCAGATTTGTCTGAGTTAAGTCTGAGTTGTCTGGCCCTGGGGTATTTTGATATGGTCCCGTCTTTTTTAAAAAATTAGACACCTCTGACTTTTTGAGAAAGTGAAACCTGAAAGTGAATGTGCATCTGCATATTCATGTGTCTGAGTGTGTTTGTATGAACGTGTATAGACACTCACCAGCCATTCTGTGCACCGAGCCACATGGTGGGCGCAACACTGGTACCAGCACGATCGTCTCCACCCTGTTCTGAGTGTGGGGGCGCTGATGTCACTTCTTCTTTTGGAGCACCGCCCTCACTAAGTATTTAATAACAACACATAATATAGTACATAATGTCTCATCACACTGCTTTGTAACCTTCTAAAATATTCAACCTAAATATTAAACAGTACCAATCAAGAACTCATTTCAGCATTTCCATGTCATAAGCACATGTTGTTTAAATAGGCAACTAATTTTTCTTTAAAAAAATTTAAATATCAGTTTAGCCCATGAAAGAACAAATAGTGTTACTTTGGCTATTAGAAAGTACTGGAAATGTCCTACTGTATTTTCATGTAATGCACACAGTTTGAGCTTCGGTTTAAAAAACAAGCTAATAAAGACCAGCGATAAAAAGAAATCAAAATCGTCCATAAAATTTCATGATTGGTGTAGCCCAAATTCTAACAAAGAGCATGACCACAGTATTATCATCCACTGCAATTTTCCACAACACATCAAAATACTGTACAATACTGAGGTATTTCACACAAGCCTTAAATGTCCTGCCAGTTTCAGAGGCTCCTGCAACAAATCATTATTACCATTATCATTAACTGTTTACTTGGGAAGATGAGCATTGAAAAGTGACTTGTTAATGTGTGCAATGAACAGAAGTATCTATTTTATTTTTACCCACCGCAGGACATTTAAGTGACTTAGGCTGTTTTCACAATGAGTTTGTTTGCTAAAGTCTGAACCACTGTTTAGATTGTTGTGTCACTGTATCTTTATCATTTGGTTTGTGATTTCACACTGCCACATGCAAAGTGGTTGTGGGTCAGAATTTTTCCAAAAACCAGTACAGTTGCCACCATTTACTTTGCATGAAAATAGACATGTTTAATGTCTATATATATGACAGTTAAAACAAAAATAAGGCTTGCTTAAGATCAGTTTCTTTGATTGGTTTGTCAAACTGAATGCAACCAATTGCAGGTTGCTGATACAATGTTCCACAATCCATGTGCCAAAATAAATGGCAATACTTTACTATTTTTTATTGCTCGTCTGCCACTGTTATCTGCAACTATTGCAACAAGAATGACATCTATCAAAAGTCAGATGTAAATGCAGACAAATTATACAGACAGCACAACGCTGATCTGCTACTTAAAGAAGCAAAAGAACATGTTCTAATGCTGATCCCCCTCATTTGGTGTGGAACATCACAAAAATGTGTTCCTACCAGCAGTGAACTGAACCTGTTCATTTGGAATTGAACATATAGCCACAATGTTGGCCAAAGCACAGTTGATTTGTTTAGTGTGCACCCAGGTACGGGTGCAGTGTTCATGCCTGTCAAAACGAACTGAACTAAAGAAAAACTGTGATATTTCTGCACCTATCATGGTAGGTGTGAAAGCACCCTCAGAAGCACAGCAGAATAATATAAATGACTATGATGCACAACAGAGATTACAAACTATATATTAGGGGTTTGGTGAGAGGCTCATACACACACATCATCTAAACTGCTTATCTATCTGGGTTGCAGTGGGGTGCTGGAGCCTATCCCAGCCGTCATCAGGTGGAAGGCAGGATACACCCTGGACAAGTCGCCAGTCCATCGCAGGGCAGACATACAGACATATTCACACCATATTTTAGCATGTCCAATCGGCCTGACTGCATGTCTGTGAGAGGAAACCCACAGAGACATGGCGGAAACATGCAAACTCCAAACAGAAAGGAGCGTTGTCAACCGGCCAGGGAATTGAACCCAGGCCCTTCTTACTGTGAGGTGACAGCACTACCCACTGTGCCACCGTGCGAGAACATAAAAGAAAGCCTTGTGCCATGAACTAAGTTAAAGCCAACATTTCAGTATCATCGCGTTTCAGATCTAAGCCATCTGTTAGGCCTTAAGCATAACTTCATCTGTTATGAATCACTATGAGAACTATAGTTCACTATAACTATCACAATACGTAAACTATTATATAGACACTACAGTACATTTCAGATACACTTTCCTTCTGTTAATCTGTTCTACTCAAAGGTGTTATCACACCATTAACAAGGATCCCACTGCCAGAAATGTTGCCATGGCAACTGACATCTCCCATGATGCTTTGCAGGAAGCTGAAATGGCTTTTCTTTCAGCCAGTGACAGTGGGTTAAGACAAAGAGAAACAGAAGCAGAAATTTAAGACTAGTGTCTAGTCTGACTTAAGTCATTCTGATCTCTCCATGTAAGTTTGAATGACACAGGATGAAATGAAATGAAATGTGTGTGTGTTTATCACCTGTGTGAATTATCAGTGAAAACGTGCTCAGTAAAAGGGCCAGATGGAGCAGAGTTTTCTCCCCCTTCACTGGGGCCTGTTTCTTCTGACACTTCCATGGCTTCTGTGGCTTCCTCTGCTGATTGTGAGACAGCGAGCCGACTACACACAGGAGCTGTTGGGGCTGTAAACACACACACACACACACACACACACACACACACACACACACACACACACACACACACACACACAAACAAACATAGCATGAGGAATACTGCACATACACACACATATGTGTGTGTGTTTATGTGTGTGTGTGTGTGTGTGTATATATTTACTTCAGTAGTACAGAGTACTGAAATATTCTGTCATTTAATACTGAATTTCAATACTTATGTCAGTCATATCAGCATTTGGAACCAATAAGCATGTTTTTTTTAAGTCTAGGCTAGTGATTGGCTGACTGAATTACATTTCATATGTTTGTTCAAGTTTCACTGTCTATTTAGGAAATAATTTTCCAGGGCTTTTCCAGGACATAATCCATGACTTTCACATATGACAGCTGCTTTTCATGAAAGCCCATTAGACTTTTGTCTACAGTCATCCTTATAGTGGAATTCCACTAATTAAAAAAAAATTAAGCACATTGTTGAGAGTACAAAGTCATTTTGATGTGCGTTTGAGGTGAAATTGTTCATTGTAAGGAAACTTGGATGTCTTTACAGTGGTGGTGATAAGAACCAGGGATCTCAGTGCCATATATATGACCATTTTATTTACTCTACAAAAGACCAGTGAAGATCACAAATTTTCTGAGTTTTTATTTATAGTTTTGATAGTGGTTAAAAAAGCGATAAATCTTTAAAAAAAATTCCTTGGCCAGTTTTCTTTTCTTTTGTCATACAGCACCCTACATGTAACTTTCCACCATAACTGAATTTTGTAAAATGTTTAAGGCTAAAAGATTACCTTAAAACCATCATAAAACCATGTAGTAGCACATTTGTATAATAACTTTCTGCGAAGGAGCTTTTAGAGATATTAACCTTATCAGCTGTCTGATTCCTATCATCACCAATGTGAACAATTTTGATTCTGTAAGTTTCTTTAGATTGGTACAATTTACATCTTAACCACTTCATTTGAACAACTCATGGAATTCACTTCATTAAAGTACATTTTGCAACATTTAACAACTCCTTACAAAGTGACAGAAGCATGGGCACACACTCTGTATACGATTCCCCAACCAGTTACCCAATATTTTACTGAAATAAAAATGAACTAGATACACTATATTGCCAAAAGTATTTGCTCATCTGCCTTCACATGCATATGAACTTAAGTGATATCCCATTCTTAATCCTTAGAGTTTAATATGATGTTGACTTCAACTCTACAGGGAAGGCTTTTCCACAAGGTTTAGGAGTGTGTTTATGGGAATTTTTGACCATTCTTCCAGAAGCATATTTATGAGGTCAGATACTGACACTGCTGGACAAGAAGGCCTGGCTTGCAGTCTCCGCTCTAATTCATCCCAAAGGTGTTCTATTGGGTTGAGGTCAGGACTGTGCAGGCCAGTCAAGTTCTTCCACAGCAAGCTCAATCATCAATGTCTTTATGGACCTTGCTCTGTGCACTGGTGCGCAGTCATGTTGGAACAGGAAGGGGCCCCAAGCTGTTCCCCAAACTGTTCCCACCAAGTTAGGAGCATGAAATTGTCCAAAATCTCTTGGTCTGCTGAAGCATTAAGAGTTCCTTTCAGTGGAACTGAGGGGCCAAGCCCAACTCCTGAAAAACAACCCCACACCATAATCCCCCCTCCACCAAACTTTACACTTGGCACAATGCAGTCAGACAAGTACCGTTTTCCTGGCAAACGCCAAACCCAGACTCGTCCTACAGATTGTCAGACAGAAGAAGCGTGATTAGTCACTCCACAGAACACATCTCCACTGCTCTAGAGTCCTTTGCATTTTACATGCTCTCTATGCTGTTCTTGAGCTAATCTGAAGGCCACATTAAGTTTGGATGCCTGTAGCGATTGGCTCTGCAGAAAGTTGGTGACCTCTGCGCGCTATGCGCCTCAGCATCCACTGACCCCGCTCTGTCATTTTACATGGCCTACCGCTTTGTGGCTGAGTTGCTGCTGTTCCCAATCACTTCCACGTTTGTATAATACCACTGACAGTTGACTGTGGAATATTAATTTACCATGCTGGAATTCAGTGAGCTCCTGAGAGCGACTCATTCTTTCACAAATGTTTGTAGAAGCAATCTGCATGCCTAGCTGCTTGGTTTTATACACCTGTGGCCACGGAAATGACTGGAACCTTAATTCAATGATTTGGATGGGTGAATGAAAACTCTTGGCAGTATAGTGTATCATTCAAAAGCTTTCTACTATATTATAACAAAGAGAAGATGGTTGTTTAAATTGTTCAACACTCCTGCTTGAGTGTACTAATGCTTTGAAGGACTGCAATATAAAAAAGAAAAATATTTATGTTAGTAAAAATGTTAGTATCTTGGCTGTGTTTCCTTTGCAAAATTCCTTTTGCAAATTATTTCTAAATAAATTCTCCTGATGAAGTAATATCCTAATAAAGTCAATTTACAAAGGTA
The DNA here is from genome assembly GCF_015220715.1 of Pygocentrus nattereri. Classification (NCBI taxonomy): domain Eukaryota; kingdom Metazoa; phylum Chordata; class Actinopteri; order Characiformes; family Serrasalmidae; genus Pygocentrus; species Pygocentrus nattereri. Next base: position 14,207,594 of record NC_051224.1, on the reverse strand, counting down.
GATATAGTACTATTAGTAAATGTATGTCGACTTACTTCGCTGGGTGAGAGGCTTTAGCTGCCGTCCTTGGAGATGATTTAAAAATAGTGACACACATCTCTAGTTATTACATTTGTCATTGTACGAGTCGCTGGTGTTGCATATCCTACACATTGGTGTGTGTTCATGCATGTAAGATGCAAGTCCACATGGAGTGTAACAATCTTTAATAGAGAGGGCACCAGCAGCTAAAGTATGGTACTTTTACCGATCCTCACCAATATTTCCAGGTGTTTACCATCCTGATGTTATCAGGAATTAGTATTAGTATGCAGTCTGTTAAAGTCAGTAAACACATTTTTGCTTTAAGCCACACCCAATTTCCATTTGTAATTTAAAAGAAACCGTATCATTCAGGATTTATCATTAAAGTCAAAGTATAGTTTTAAATATTACTATGGGTATAACATTTATTTTAATACCTAGTTCTAATTATAGTTATATTTGTACAATATTTAATACTGTATCCTATCCACATATCTATACTTAATTATGCAGTCAATCATTTAAAATTCATAATTAAATATTATGTGATAATAGTAAATGTATAACAAGATGGCACCAACTGTGGGCTCCTGAAGGTATTTTGAAGATATTTTGCAGTTTTTTTTTCAATAAATGCTTCATTTTGTTCACTCAGTTCTGGGTATGTAAGTATCACAGTATGTGGCTTGCCTTGTCCTTTGTCCAAAACTGGGGTGTCTGTGCGTGAAGAGCAGTTACTCCTGACCACGCTGCAGTTGGTAGCGCAGCCCACCAATGTGATACCTGCTAGCATGCCCTCCACTCTGCCAGTCTCTTCAGAACCACCATCACCCTGCTGCTCCAGGAATATCTCACCTGCAGGATAATCACTCTCACTGGCCGCTACACAAACACGTACAGAGTCAATATTAGATAGATTCATTGATAACTAGGGATGCACAATGATATCTGAATCCTATCAGTATCCGGAAATGATTTCTTAAAATCATCTGCATTTGTTTATAAATTTTATATATCAAAGTGATATGTGATGATGCATTCATTGTGCTCAGAAAGAGCACACTGGGCTACTGTGATAAAATCTTTGCATTTTATAAATAAGTGTTACATTTCTCCAAAATGATAATCCAACATTTTTACAAATGTTTATGTATCTGCACTGGCAGATATGTCCATGAAAAATATCGGCACTGGCACACAGATTCCATATCAGTGCACCCCTACTGCTACCATTTTATTTTGATGGTCCACTTCACACACTTTCTAGATGCTGACCTTGTCTTTAACTTACATTCAGCTAAATATGCATTACATTTATCTTAACCTTCTCCCAACCCTAAACACTCACTCAAACGCTAACTTTAAAAGGGTGTGAATTTACATAAGGCATGCTAGATATTGCAGTGAAAGAAGAGCTAACAAAAACACAAAAATAATTCAAAACCTTGGATTCTGTTAAACTGACGAGGCTGACAGATGGTGTGCTGTGCTACAGAATATTACATAACATGACAAATAGCACTTTAATGCTAGCTTTAGGAAAAAAAAGCCACTTTAAACTCAATCCAAAAACGAATCCCCTAATCCAAATCCTAAAAATCACAACAGTTAGATTAGCTGTTCATTTTTTTTTTCAAGAGGTTTCCTATTATACAGAGACAGAAGCCAGATGATAAAGGCAATCATCAAACAAAAATCTATGTTTTCCAGAAATCTCACCTGGAACACTGGAGATGCAGAGCACGTGGGCATTACACACATTAAACTGGTCGACTAGCGAGCCAGGCTGGTTGGCATCAATAATGACCACCTTACTGGCGGAATGAGTGCTGGTCAGAATCCACACACGGCTACTCATAGAATCTGTCTCATGCAGCTCCTTAGGCTGAATGAAGAGGAGAAGGGAGAAAGAATGCTCATAGATATGTTTTCTAAATATTCTGTGACAGATTTCGTTTATTTATTTCAGTTGGAAGCTGGTTAACTGGTTAAGGTAACCTATGTTTTATTATAACAATAAAACTATATAGGGGGTGTTTCATAAAGCAGGATTTCTTGGCAGAATTAATCCAAAAATTAGGACTGTCTAATAAGAATAACAGTGCCCTCCTATTAACCAGGCTTTACGCTGGGCTAAAGCTGAAAGAAAAATCCTGCTTTGTGGAAGTCTCCCCATGTTTTTGCATGTGTTGATTTTACCTTTTTCTTCTCTGGTGAGCTGTGCTCACTCTTATTCTCTCCTCCCTCTTCCTCTCCTGTCAGAGGATCAGTGCCATTGGCTGGTAGTTTCACTGCTGGCTCCTGACTGGACGTCCTCCAGCCTGTCAAGTCCACTCCAGCAGCACACCAGAGCTACACAAAGCCAATATGTGATGCATCTTTAGCATATATGCTCCCTTCAGTACAGATTTGCCAGATGTTTGCTGTTCTCATCACAGCTGGATGTGTTTTACCTTCCTGTTAGGGTCTTTCTCCACTAGGGGGCGGCAGTACACTGGCACAGGGACGTTCTTCATGCGGTTGTCCTCTTTCTCATTGGCCTGTGAAGAGACAGGGCAGGGACATTCACCAAGCAGCCAATAACAATGCTGCTTCAAGCCACAAGTAGAGAAGGCCCCATGTCGGAAGCCCCATTGCAACCTGCTTAAATTGGCCTTGCCCCAGGGCAGAAACATAGACAGAGACGCAGAGACAGGGGGACACCCTTGGTGGCAAATTGGAGCAGCAGGTTAAAAGGTCAACTGTAGTTAGAGGGTTAAAAAACATACACACATGCGCAACAACAAGGGGTTAATCTATACTGTGTTGTCAGTCACAGTGACAGAAAGAATAGCTGATCCTGGCTATGGGATTAGACCTAATGACAGTTATGCGGCAACATATTTCTAACATATAATTTGGCAATAGATGCCATGAAAAAGTTAAATATTTGAGGAAGTTGGAAATGCAATATAGTACTTGATTGGCAGACATTTATGCTTCAGTAAAAGCAGTTCGTGCATCATTACTGTGCTGCTAGGTGGAGGTGTTATTGCAAAACTGCAGCCAGTTACTGATCTTACTCGTTATCAGTACTGTGTTAAATCCAGCAAGACCCTTAAAGGATCTTTGTCACACTTAAAGGGGTTGTGGCTGTGGTTAGGTTAGGCTGCATGGCAGCCTGTAGCGTTTGATTTGGGAGTTAGGGCAGGGTTTGGAGAGGGGCGGGGCGGGAGAGGTGCATGCTGGTCCTCTGCCGATCGGACTTGCCTGCGGCCTCTTTGCTGTGGCGTCCTGAGTGCTGTCCGCCTGGGAGCCCGTCTGCGGGAAATCACAGTTAGAGCCACGGCGACACACTGTCACCACTGGCAACCCTGACACACAAAGTTCTCACTAAACTCTTACTACGGATGCTCCAAAAACCAGAAAACAACTCAAACTCTAGCCAACCTCTACCTGCTAGCATGATTCTACAGGAATCACAATGCTGTTGCCATGGAGTAGTTTCAACTACATTTGCAGTTGCAGTTCCACTGACAACAGGAAAGAGCTGTTACCTTTAGCTCTATCAACCTTATTGAGACAAACACCAGGTAGGTTAGTTCAAACATCTGCAGTGGAGCATTCAGCCCTTATCTCAGGATCTAGTCCCTCATTCTCAACCTCCCTCCCTATCCTCTGCTTTTTGGTCGGGAACCTCACTAGGACATGTCCCAGCATAGCTGCTCTCTTTTTCTCATTTCCAGTTTCACCTGTTTCTTCATGCTAGGACAACAGTGTTGTAATTGCTCACTCTCTTCTATACACTACACTTCCTATTACCCGTTGCTTCTCTTTGAGGCTTAAAGGGCCCATATTCTACATTTTTAACATTTCTTTAGTTTTGCAAAAACACTTGTAATTATTTTTTTCCCACCTCACCTTAGACCTATGACTTAAACCGGCTGTTTTTGTTACTGTGCCTTGTTCTGTTCTGAATGGTTACCTTGCCTTGTGCCTCATTTAAAAAGCAGTCCTGAAATGTATGAAACACACTTGGATCCTTATAGCAAAAATTTCTGCCACTCCTTTTGGATGTCTAGATCTTTTGGACAAGAACACTTCTTATCACTTTAATATCAATGAGCACAATAAAGTGGCATAGCTTGAATAGCAGAATATATGTAAATGTGTTCATGGTTGTGACATTGCAACCTTGACACTCAAAATGTGCAGCTTAGTTATATAGGCTGTATGGGCAAATACCAGAGAGGTAACAAGCACTTCTGTAAAGCTGCTTGTGCTTGTGATAAAAGTAGTTGTAAAAAGCACCATACAAATAAATTTTTTATTTAATTTGAACTGAATAACTACAAATTTTAACAAAGTTTTAACATTTTATATAGCCCATCAAATTCAGTTGTCAATGCTATGGGTCCTCTCAGTTTTGCTGCAGTGAAAGTGGACTTCCCCTCACAAGATGGAGATGCTTTAACCTCGCAGTTAGGGTGGCAGTGAAAGTTGAACAGTGGAGGGCAGCGGGAGGGACGGGGGCACTACCTGTTTAAAGCGGGGCGGGACACTCCAGCCACAGGCCTGCACGAGGCCATCGTCCCGGCGCATGTGCTCACGGACTTGCCGATACTGCTCACGACGCTGCTCCCGGCGGGCTGACAGCGCCGAGTCGCTGAGGAGAGACGCAACACCATTACTGGGCAGTCTATGGGAGCGGAGAGAGAAAGACAGGGGAGGCAGCGGTCAGCGAAAGAGAGCGGCAGAGAGCCAGCCAGCCAGCCAGGGCCAAGTAGGGCACAGAACAGAGAGAAAGAGAGAGAGAGACGGACATGAAGCAGTGGATTACAGGTGAGACAGAAAGGAAAATTACACAGCACACTGAACAGACAGACGCTTGAAGCAGCCCAGCTGTGAGCGTACATGCATAGGACTGGAACCTGTATGTTCATTTGATGAGAGATTATGGGACGAGTGTGTGTATGTTTGTATTTGTGGGTTTTGTGTAGCAGTAAGGGCAGCACAGCATTGCGGAAATGTTAGCTAGCCCAAAGGAGAAAACAGGGATTGTGAGACAAAACACACATAACACATATTATAACAAACAATTATAAAATGACTCAAGGTATGTCAAGACAAAGATGTGTGAACACAGCAGAGTCTGAGACCGACAGAGAAATACAAAACAACTTATGGCACCTGTATTATTCGAGTGTTTGTGCTTTTGTATGTACATATGTGTAAATGTATGCATGTGCATACGGTACTGTGAGAAGACCACCCTTTATTTATTTAATTTATGTTTTGCAGAAAATTAACAAAAAAATGACTAAAGCCTCAACAACTAAATACTATATTTTTTATAATTTTTTCCAGTATTCAGTGTCTATTCTCGTGTTTATTACAGCTTCCATTCTTTTCAGGAGACTTGCTTGCTTTTCAGAATATTTTTCCACATTTCCAAAATTCAGTCTTAGAAGTTCGTGCATTTTTTGTTTTTCAAGACTGAAGTAATTCCAAACACACTCGTAATACCGAGGTCTGGACTCTACAGGGGTCAGTCTATTGTTCTGAGAACATCAGCAGCTTCTTTGTTTTATTTGCAAAAGGCTAAGGGCTTCGTGACAGCTAATCATTTCAGACTCACAACATTGAGTTGTCTCCTAACAATGGAAAGACTGAAGGACATTTTCAGGTCTGAAGTAAGAGCTTGCACAGTTGTTAGGAGTCTCATTTTCTCTATATATTTCAATAATGTTTTGAACTCCAGTTCAAAACCTTTTGCTTAATTTCCTTCACCTTTATTCTTCCTTAAATGGCTTGTCTTTTATAATCTCATTGAAAACTTGTTCTTATTGGCCATTTTGACTAAAAATGGAATAAATGAAGGGTGGTCTCTGATGTTTGCACAATTCTGTGTATGCATATTGTATCTCTGCATTTATATAAGGGATGGGCAATATGACAATATATTGACAATATATTGTTATCATGATTTACATCACAATATTCTCGAGAAACTCTATCTATATGATCACCATAAGTTGGAAATCATCTTGACTGTACTTAATAATAAATATGTGAAATGTTACTCATATTTTAATAGCATTTTTAAAAAATGTGGTACATTTTCTCTTTTCCAACTTATCAACAATGTGAATATCTTCAACTATCAACATGGACATTGTATCATGTGTGCTGTGTGCTCTCACTCTTCAGGGAAGAACTCGAGTGTGCGGTTGGAGGTGGAGATCTGGCACATGGTATGCGAGCGTCTCTGGTTGAAGCCTGCAGGCGAGGGGGATTTGTAGTGGATGTTGACGCTGGTGTACGGCCGCTTCACTGGAGGAGGACTCGCAGATGAACTAAAGAGACGTGCAAAGCTGGAGGAAAAAATATGTTCTTTAAAGCAAATACATGATTACAGCTTTCACTGTCAATATATAATGGCAGTAGCCTTTATTTTCTCTGTATCTGCAAAAGTGAGACTCAACAGAACTCACAACTGCCAGATGGTCGATTTCTTCTTTTCCTGGATTTGAGGACTTTCTCTGGAAGCTCTGTGAGAGGATAAACATGACCTCAAGGTTATAATGGAGGGCATAAGCATTCAGATACGAAGAGGTAAGCATGGCAGAAGAAAGATTAACGTGAAGTGGACCATTTGAGCTAGGCCTTAACTTCAGGCCATAAATGTCAAAACTTGGTCAAAAACACCTCTACAATAACACTAAATTCTACTAAATTCCCTGTAGGATTCTAATTTTATCGCTGCAAACATTTTTTACTGTTCCAGATTAAACACATAAACTGTATAAAACAATATCATGTCTCTGATCTTATGTGTAGCAATTTTACAGCATTTCAGGATTTTTGGAGCCTTGACCTCGAGTTGCTGTTGTTTTCCATGTCTAACATCTGATAATGCATCTGTTTCTTCAGTCATATACCTATTTATATTGATGGTTAATGTAAGAAGTTAGGCCTCCAGTGCAGCTCCTGATGTCCTAACCAGTGGGAGAGTTTGCTTGACTTACCAAGATACCACCGGGAAAAAGTCTAATCACATAATTTTCCTTATTTTTCCATATTTTAAGAATTCTATAAATTCTTAAATTCTTCAATTTTAAGAATTGTATAAATATAAATGTATATCAGTCCATTTGTCATAAAATGTTAACATAATATAAAAGACAGCTAGTTTACAAGCTATATATTTCTCTGAACATTACTGATTAAATGTGTGTGCCTGTGTGTCTGAATGAGCCTGACCGGATCATTTCGGTCCAGCGGACAGCCTCCTGCAGCTCCATCAGCCTCTCTTTGTACTGGTTGCGCTCCATCAGCACCCTTGCCATCTCCACCCGTGTAAACCTGCGGCGCTGAGCCATGGCCACATCATCCTGCAGTGGGGACGAATACTGCTCCATTCACACACAGGCCGGTGCAGAGCCACACACACCACAGCACCAATGTAGGGTTAGTACTTTAGCGCTTCAGCAGAGCATGACATGGATGTTAAAGCAATGAAACTGGAGATTAAACAGAAGATTTAACTGGTTGGAGATATGAGATGCCAAAGCAACAATATAAATAACACTGTGTTATATGCTATGATCAGTTAACAACCTTGTTATGAGATCATATTTTTAAGTGACAATTTTACACAATTTTCTCCTAAAAGTAGTTAAGTGCCCCAAACATGGTGTCTGAAGTTTGCTTCTCCTTTCTTGTTTTGCACTGGTGCTACAGGACAAATGTAACCAACCGCAGCAAACCATATGACACCACCCATTACTTGTCATGCATGTGGGTATGTGCACTGTCCTTCTGATGTCTTGACTGATTTGTGGTGAAAATTTTCACTGTTGCTCAGTGTAATGGAGTGGTTTAACTTGTATTACAAAGGGCTTGTATTATTGGGTGGTGTTAAGGTTTTCACTTACATCTTCTCCTCCTTCATCTTTGGAGTCCTGAGATGCTCCCAGAGCCTCAGCTCTCAATCTGGAGAACAGTACATAGTTGCAATCAGTCACAGTCCAACAAGAGTAATGAACACACCACAGTGCAGAAATGCAGAGCCACAGATACAGACATCCTTATGCTACCTCTTCAGTTCTTCCTCTAGCTCCTTCACTCTGATGTCCACTTTGCTCTTGGACTGTTTGACTGCCTCCAGCTCCTCCTTCAGAACCTGCTGCTCTCCTGACAACTCGTCCACTTTGGCAATCAAGTCATTCTTCACAATGTTCAGAGCATTCCTATGCAGAGTGGAGAGAATGAGAGCATGTATGTGCAAGCATATAGCACATGCACTACTGTTGAAAAGTGGAATTAGTTTTAATAATATGAAAACTATTTTGTTGCAGATACAATTATAAAATTATTCTAATATGCCACCAGCATATATAAAAAATTTAGAAAGTATAAAGTATAAATAAGTATAAAGTATAAATAAAATTTAAAAGTTATCATCCAACAGCTGGTTTGGCTAATCAACACTTCGTTACGTTAAATCAAAAAGCACACGTATTGCCAAGATAAATAATTTTAAAGAATGTGCCAAGTGCACAGTGCTGTGGTTAAGGTACACAGTATCTTAAAAATGAACAAAAAACCCTGTAGCTGAAGGCTCAGGGCAATGAATATTGTGCAACAGCATTTAGCTACATGGTGAACTTTTGTTAGTTTTTATAGCTAACAGTAAGTCATCTGTTGTCTTAAACCACACTGACAAGTCTGCGCAAACTTAATTAAGACAAGGTTGAGAAAGTATTGTGTATATATTTATGGAAAAGCTTTGGGTGACTAGCGACTTCCAGTGTTTGTTAGTAACATCAGCTTCAAAGTTCCAACGTGAAACTAAAGAAGTAAAATTTGGGCACCAAACATGTCTTGGCTGATGGACTACAAAAGAAGTAAACAGAATATTCTGTACATTTGATTTCTTACTTCGTCTCCAGCAGTTGTTTGTTCTCTGTGAGCAGATTCTCCACCTCTTTGCCCATCCCTGCAAAACGCATTACTACCATCAGGAAAAATCTTCTGAACAGAAGCACGTCTTACAGCGCAGGTCCATGATTACTTTTCATTACAATAATATGACTTTCATTGACATTTCAAGTGATGAAATGTATTCTTTTGGCTCAGTACTACTGAAAGCAAACTTGGCTTATTCTAATTAATAAGGACACTATTTCTTGATCAGGGTATATGTGAAGAAACAGGAGTGGCACAAACACAGTCTGACTCAGAAGCAAGTGGTTATATCAAAATGTAAACAAGACATTTATATTGATCAAAAAATAAGCTGCACATATTTAAATATGCACAATTAAATAGACAACAAAGCTAGCCTGTCAGAAGCACAGCACAAAGCAGCCTCAGCTAAATAGGGATTTTGATGCCATAGCAGAAGCACTGCAGGAAATTACATCACAGCATAAGAAGTGAGGGGCAAATATCACACAGAGGTGTAAGCATGAGACACTGAAAACAGACACACAAAGAGTGGAATTAGGAGGGCCAGAGCCTTACCAAAGAAATCATCCCGCACTGAGAGAGCGAAAAAAAGGGGAGAGGAGGAAGAGGCAGGTTTGAGAGGAAAGAGAGAGAGTGGAAAGGTAGAGAAAGGAGAACAAATAACAAGAGAAATATGAAAAGAATACCATGGTGGAACGAAAATTAGGAGAATGGGGATGGACAGAAAGGAAGAGAGAGAGAACAGGGGTAAGCATCTGTTGATAAAAAGTCGTGTGTGGAGGGATGTCTGTTAACACAAACACTCACATATGCAGACACGCGCACACATAATTATTCAAATCCAACCAGAATTGCAGAGGAGGATATTTTAGTAGTCATATCCAAACTTCTGGCGTCCCTGGCCAAATGACATTTGACTTTCTAAGTGAAAATTAGTTAACACATCCTCTACAGAGAACACACTTCTGCAGATTTTATGCACAACTGCTGTTCATTGGCTGAACTTTACATACAAAATATGTGAAATGAATTATGAAAAAATACAACATAAAACATGGCCTGTGCTGAGTTACAGTTTATAGGTTCTATTTTTTTTTTTTTTTTAACTCAGAAAATAAGATACTGTTGCAGTAAAAGTGTGTCCTCTGTAGTGGATATGTAAACTTAATTTTAGTTCAACAAAATGTAACTCGCCCAGAGGTGTTCAAACCTTTGCATATGACTGTATGAGGACCTCACACACAGCACTATGAGAAAATAATAATTTTCAAAGGATTCCAGTAATTCTGAACTCTGAATATGACATTCAAGTAGAGGTTACATTTGAAACCTTCTAATAGCTGATTTCAACGTAAATATCGATTTAAGCTTCATCTGCAGCTACTGAAAAGTCTATTTCAAACTCCGCCTGACTTTTCTTGGATTCTCAGAATTCTTTTAAGTTTTAAGCTGGTGAGGAAAGTGGAGAAAAGGCTGTTGCTATTTTGAGTTGTAACACAGGCTGTCACAGGTTTATTCTGAACTGGAAAATGCTAACGAAAAATCTACAGCTCTTAACATAGATTAACACTACTTAATGTAAAAGAGCAAATAAATAAATATCAAACCTCTTGCACATATTACTGAGTCTCTTTTTTGAAAAAAAGATGAGCCTGTAATCTAAAAATACATAAAACAATTTTTATGTTAAGCTACTGTTCTCTCCATTAAATCCTAACCTGAACTTAATGAAGTAAAAGCAACTTCCAAAACCTTAACTATGCATCGTGCAAATCTGAGGAAATGTGCATCAAGCAAATGCTAATCTTACAATCTAAGAAATCCATTAATGATCTAATCTAATAAAACTATGTTCACTTCAAAGCAGACCTATTCATCTATTAACCTATTAATTGTATTCATGTAATTAGCCCATTAATGTTATTTCATACCAAACAAAACAAAGTGTGAAAGTGTAAAAGAGCAGAAATAAAAAATATGAACCAATCAGCGATTGGATACACACCTGAGAATTCCCCTAGTGGCATGGCAAGGAGAAGCACACACAGGAAGGAAGCACAGAGAGGGGTCAAGGGTCAGTGAGTGAGACAGCCATTCAAATCAAAGCTCCACCTTCAGACTGAGATAAACAAATCAAATGAAGTTCTGCCTTCACAGTCAACTTAAAACAAATGGAGAAGCCCCAACCCAAAGATGAAGTGAAACAAACCAAGGCGGCACACTTTCATCCAAATGTAATCAAATGAAAGATTTCCCTCTTTTTGCAGTAAAAATGCATTTGATGATTGAAGGGGTGCTGCAGCCATGGGGCAAGAGTGATATCCCAGCAGCCTTTGCAGTGAGAGAGCGCAGTTACATCCATTGTCCATCACACAAAAGGTCATGCAGGTCAAGGCACAAAGTGACACAATCTAGGTCTACGACACATCAGGCCATTGCTTGCGCAGCCATTATTGGAAATAATGAAAAATCATAAATGCAGGTTATGAATAAAACATCAGCCACACCTTTTACCTTTACTGCTACAGCAACAGTAAAGGTAGAAGGTCTAAAACATCATGAAGCTGGACCAAAGCTTACCGAGCAGCTCTGCTCCAGAGTCTACATCACCGATGATGCCACACTTGGCGTCTTTGATCTCATGGTAGAGGGAGTCTGTGTTAATGCCGAATGCTTCGTTCACTATACCCTGAGAGGGACTGCGAAAAACAAAAGGGAGGAGGAATTCAGTAAAGAAAAAGTTACAGCTGTTAAATCTTGTCCACGATTATTAACAGAGAGAGCATTATAAATGTGCAAAATATATAGCACTGTACAGAAGTCAGAAATCACCCTTCATTTACTTAATTTTAACTGATGATAGAATTATGGAATAACTGAAATTTGGGATGAGGACCATGCCTAAAAGCCCCCTTCTTTCCAATCTAACACCTTATAAAGTACCACCACTACCTTACGTTTCCTGTGATGAAGTTTCAGCAATTCGCACCACCACCCTGTTCCCCACCCCTCCCTGTTCCTCTTCCTATCAGTCCTACCACAATTCAAAGGGGAGTCTGGCCTTCAAGCTCCAGGGAGAAGCCACACAGAGCTCCAGACCAAGTTCTCATCAATCAGTCTTCCTTCATCATACTACCACATGTTGAAGGCACAGTCTGAACTCACAAACAGCCATTAAGCACAAGTTATTTATTTTGAATGGTCAGAAACAAAACAGAAACCAGATATTTAACACAAAGCATCAATCTATGTAGGAAAAAATCTATGTAGGAAAATAACAGATAACTTATTTTTAGGTACTTCTGTGCATGTATAGACACATTTGCACAATGGTACAAGTGTCCATATCATTCTGTTTTATACTGTAAATAATAGTTTCCTTTGGCCATGTACATATGTATTTCTAAACATCTCTTTTGTCCTGCATTTCACACGGGCACTGTTATAAATACTCTACTGTCTCTTATCCTATGTATTTTCTGGTTATTCTGTTTATAATTTTAATATCTTTGTAATATTTTGTTAACATTCCATTTTTTAAATATCTGTTAATAATCTATGTATTTGTCTGGTCTATGAGTATTGTTAAGATTCTGTACTTTTGAGGTTATGTTAGATCCAGTACTTTTTAAAGGCTGCTTTAAGGCCACTTATATTCATCATGTATACAGTCAGGAAGTCTGCTCTATTGTAATTACAATAGCCTCATCCAGTCTTTGAGACGTTTCACAGCTCCTTGTCTATAGTCAATCAACATTCACTGTTGAATAATCTAGACTGTCTGGAGCCTGACTTTACACCATGCCGCCTGTTAGATGCACAGAATCCAAACTAGCAGCAAGCAGAATTCAGTGAAACATCTGATGCTGAGAATCTCCACTGGCTATTGTTACTGCAAATAAACTACAGTTTCATGAATTTATATGTCATGTTTGTTTACTGTGGAGCCTGTGAAACACTGCAATCTAACCTTATGTTACGTATCACAAAAGTGTGTATCTACCAAGACAAACTCCTTGTATATGTAATACACTTGGCAAGACAAAGTGATTCTAATTCTAGTATGCTCTTTCCTGTCTGGGAGCAATCAAGAGTTCACCCCTTTAACAAGAGAAGGAGTACTATATTAGGACAAAAAATGACATTTGGTAGGTACAAACTAATATGAATGACTTGAGAGCTTTATATGAAAGAATAAAAAGCAGTTTGGGTGCTGTAAGAACAGAATTCGAAACAGAATTTCTGCATAGGATCACATCTAAGTAGGACAAATAGACAGTGTAATTTTAGCAATACAGTAAAGCTTGCTTGCTTTGTGGTAATGTAATTCCTAAAACAGGATAATGGCTTGTTTTTTCTGTTAAACAGATGAATTCATTGAAGACACATGAATTCATTGTACTGTATTCAGTGCAATGAATGCTTCTGTAAATATGTACATAGTCAGCGAACATTGTAAGGTTTGTTCTCCTACCTGTTTCCACCACCATAAATACGAGGATCCATGCACATGTCTATCTCTGGCGTGGAATCTATGATTTCCTGAAACTCAGACCACTCGTCACTGCTCCCCATACCTGCACACACATTTTATTCATTTTAACTGACATTCATGTGATGAGATTATATTCTTAGCCAGTTTAGAGTATTTTCAGTGTTTCCCATGCAAAGGCTACATATTGGCAGCCCCCCAAGTATATTTTGTCCCATTTTAACAATTTCCAAAGTATTTTATTTTGTCATGAATAACCAAGAGGTTATGCATAGCATCACATGCAATATCAGCTGCTTGTTGCTTGTCTTGTTGTTTTGTGTATATCTCACACAAAAACAAATATTTTGCTTTTTTCTCCAAATTGTAGTGTACACTTCCTATTTATTTGCTGTGCAATAAATGCAAAAAAACCCAACATAAAATGTGCCATAATTTTTACAAATAATGTTTTATGTTTTTCTTTAATCTGTTAAATTTAGCCAATAAACAGCAATTGTACATTACAATGTACCTAAGTGTGTTCTCTGTAGGGGATGTATTAACTTATTTTCACTTATAAAATCAACAATACATCCAATTTAACCAGGAACGCCCAATCTTTTATGTATGACAGTATTGCTTTATATGATCTTTATTTATATTCTACTTTATTTTAGGTTGCACAAGCCTGTGTGTTGATGTGAAGAAATACAGCTGTAAACTGCTATGACATGGCCGTTTTTGAGATTCTCTCTTCCTCTCACCGATGCTGACGTTTCTGGTCTCCTGGGAGACCTGCACCTCCATGTTTCTACTCAGTCTCTTAGCGTTTTTGCGGCTGCGGCCCCGGGGCACTTCAAACTCCCCAGAGGGCAGCATGGACTCATTGAGAGGCGTGACTGTTGCTGAGGGAACAGACGAAGTGGGTGTATTGCTGCCTGTGCTGCTGGGAGTGGCTGCAACTGAATCAGACTCTGAGCCATCCTCCTTAAAGAGAAGAACCAGAAACACATATATCTTATGTATATGAAATGTCTTAAAAATCAATATCATGAACTCATTTTGATCCATCACTAACTCCTAACAGGTATACACACAGAAATCACACAGAATGGATGCACTTTGATGTACAGCAACCATCCTTTAACAAAGAACCACAAATCATCAGCCCTGTTTACACCTGGTCATTTCATGAGTCTTTGATCAAGACTATATCCACATGGAGATTATTCACATAAAAATCATCTGTAAATGCACTTAAGATGCATTTAACACAGATTTAAATCTGACTGCTCAAACCACTTCAGGAGGTTGCCTGAGAAGCGTTTCAGCCAGATGTTATACAAGTGTATATGCATCCGTCTCTCTAAGCTATATCCAACAACCAAAATCTCTGCCAACACTGTGACAGCACCTCCCTCTGCTGTTCTACATAAGCAGGAAATATCACACTACAATACTTTATATTTTAATGAACATGGTTCTTGACCACAATAGCCACTACGTAGGGCTGGGCAATAAAATTATAAGTATCACGATATATTATTTATTATTAGTATTAGTGCATTCCCTAGCAATGAAAGTGAAAGAAAGAAGTGAGCTCATGTCGGTTACAGCCCTGATTTAAACAAAAACGAAACTGAGGAAGCTGTGAGGTACTAGAGAGTGGAGAATGCTATCTTTCCATGCCAGCTGGTTTTAGCAGCTGGTTAACTTGAAGCAGCGCTCCGTCACTCGCACAGCACGGCGAATTGATGATACTGTAGATCAAACACGACACAAAAGCACCGCTTGCAGTTTAAACATAGCTAAAAGGAGGACTCAGTTTCACTGGTGTAGATATATTTCAGTTCACCCCTTAAACTACTATGATAGAACAGAGAAATCCAGTCGTCGCTAGCTGGTGTTTGAATACTGCGATGTGCTCTGATATGGGTGCAGCAGGAGTGAGGCTGGTTAGGTGGCTGTGTGATCCATCACAGACGTACTGAGCCAGTAAATGTTTGCTGTTTGTACTAAATTGACGTTGTTGAGAAACTGAACAGTTTAGCACGGTTGTTGGCCACTTGTTTAGCATTTGTAATGGAACAGCCGAGCACTTGTCACCAGCTAAACATAATCAGTTCTCCTTCTTAAATTATGACTACTACAAAAACTGTGGCCGTGCTTTTTCAGCTGGTAAAACAGAAATTTTATCCCACTCTCCCATGACAGATCTGTGAATTGTTCCACTGTTTGGCGAGTGTTTGTCATGTTTCGACCATAAAAGATAGTTTACGGCAATTAACCACCAGGAGCAAAAATCAGCCTTCAAACTTGAAAGAAATAATGATTTGACATTTATCGCGATATGTATCGATATCGACCAATATAAATGTTGTTTATCGTGATAACATTTTTGGCCATATTGCCCAGCTCTACTTGTATAAGGAAATCAATAACGCCATGCAAAATTGTGATTTTCAAAGAAGCTTTCTATCTTTATAAAAAAAAGGAAAAATGAGGCAAAATGTTGTTGCATATGAGCCACTTTGCATATTATGCACCTCACAGCAGTCAAACTTCAATCTGATTGACCAAAGATGCATTTGACTGATAAGTGCAAATGGGGTTAAAATCTTATCAGGTTACAATGTACAAGTGACATGAATCGACCAGGTGTAAACGGGGTCAGTAACCAGTAACTAATAGTGCTCAGAGTTGAGTGACAAATGAAAAAAGAAAGTACACAGACAACAGGAAGTATGGATTTTTTTCATCTTTCTTTCAAAACAACAGCTCTTAGCCATTAGCTCAGGCTTAGGGCTGTTTCTCCCTAAAAATAGATAAATAAAAATTGACTGGCCTTATATCAGCGGTTGTGAACATTAAAAACATTAAAACTGCTCTCAAAATAATAAACAGCGCCTCCTGAATATGTGTCTCATCCTGATGGTTCCGAACAGAATTTCCTAGGATCAGACTGAACCTTTATGCTGCCTGTCTCTTTCTCTGCAGAGCACATCCATACTTCAGTCAACAAAGCAAAAGCCAGAGGCAACAAAACCAGTCATGTTTTGTTGCTGAAAATAATCCTTAAAGTGGAAGAAAACAAAAATCAACATTTAAATAAAAATCATCCACCCCCATAAGCCTGCTGGTGTCTGTATGAAAATCGTTCAGGAAGACAAAAACAACACCAGCGTGGAACTATCTGACACTTAAGAACTGGTTTGTTAATGACACAAGCAGGTGTAAGGGAGTGGGGCAGACGGGACGGTGAGGTCACGACTCCTTCCCCCAGCGCAGGACAGCAGCATGTCTTTCTGAAGCACCTGGAAACCAGGGGCGTAGACAGCTCGGCCCAGATCACTGGCATGCCAGGCGTCTGATGAGGTGGTCCTAGCCCCCCCGGAACCCCCACGTACCATACCATCCCCACTGGGGAAGAGACTCAGCGAAGGGGGACGCTCCACTTTACTAAAGAGAGAGAGACAGAGAGAGAGAGAAGACAAGAAGAAAAAAGGAGGAAACAGGGATCAAACATGACATATAGTAATGTAAAAAGACTTCAAGTAGTTAGGTGAAAAATCTAATAAACACAGTTTTCTGTTTTAGTTGCTCAGCCATGATAGCTTTGGTGTCTGGAGTTAGATTCTTTAGTTTTGGAATGAAGCTACTGAAAGCTACAGAAGAGTTCAGAGGCATTCAGTTTCAAATTTAAATACTAGTAGTAACTCTTGGCATCGGTGAGCCAATAAGCATACCTGTTCCAAAATATAGAGTAGACTGATGTTGACTGTCTATTTTACACTCTGTACACATGTTGCAAGTGATACTTTGACAATTTTTCAATTTCTTTTGCCTATTTATATGTTTCATTTGTACAACCCCAATTCCAATGAATTTGGGATGCTGTGTAAAACATAAATAAAAACAGAATACAATGATTTGCAAATCCTTTTCAACCTATATTCAATTGAATACACTACAAAGACAAGATATTTAATGTTCAAACGGATAAACTTTATTGTTCTTTGCAAATATTCACTCACTTTTAATTTGATGCCTGCAACACGTTCCAAAGAAGTTGGGACAGGGGCAACAAAAGACTGGGAAAGTTGAGGAATGCTCAAAACACATCTGTTTGGAACATTCCACAGGTGAACAGGTTAATTGGAAACAGGTGAGTGTCATGACTGGGTATAAAGGGAGCATCCCTGAATGGCTCAGTCATTCACAAGCAAGGATGGGGTGAGGTTCACCACTTTGTGAACAACTGTGTGAGCAAATAGTCCAACAGTTTAAGAACAACGTTTCTCAATGCGCAATTGCAAGGAGTTTAGGGATTTCATCATCTACAGTCCATAATATCATCAAAAGATTCAGAGAATCTGGAGAAATCTCTGTAAGCAAGTGGCAAGGCAGAAAACCAACATTGAATGCCCGTGACCCCTCAGGTGGCACTGCATTAAAAACCATCATTCTGTAACGGATATTACCACATGGGCTCAGGAACACTTCAGAAAACCACTGTCAGTGAAAAAGTTCGTCACTCCATCTACAAGTGCAAGTTAAAACTCTGCCATGCAAAGCCAAAGCCATATATCAACAACACCCAGAAACGCCGCCAGCTTCTCTGGGCCCGAGCTGATCTCAGATGAACTGATACAAAGTGGAAAAGTGTCCTGTAATCTGACGAGTCCACATTTCAAATTGTTTTTGGAAATCATGGACGTCGTGTCCTCCGGGCCAAAGAGGCCAACGTCTTTTTCAGGGACGTCCCTGCTTATTTCAGCAAGACAATGCCAAGCCACACTCTGCATGTGTTGCAACAGCGTGGCTTCTTAGTAAAAGAGTGCGGGTACTAGACTGGCCTGCATGCAGTCCAGACCTGTCTCCCATTGAAAATGTGTGGCACATTATGAAGCGCTAAATACAACAACGGAGACCCCGGACTGTTGAACAACTGAAGTTGTACATCAAGCAAGAATGGGAAAGAATTCCACCTACAAAGCTTCAACAATTAATGTCCTCAGTTCCCAAACGCTTATTGAGTGTTGTTAAAAGGAAAGGCGATGTAACACAGTGGTAAACATGCCCCTGTCCCAACTTCTTTACAAAGTGTTGCAGGCATCAAATTCAAAATGAAGGAATATTTGCAAAAAACAATAAAGTTTATCCGTTTGAACATTAAATATCTTGTCTTTGTAGTGTAGTCAATTGAATATAGGTTGAAAAGGATTTGCAAATCATCGTATTTTGTTTTTATTTATGTTTTACATCACGTCCCAACTTCATTGGAATTGGGGTTGTATATATAGAGCTTATTACATAGTACACATAGTACATATATACATATATACAAAATCATAATTTATATGGTATTTCTATTCAGAGGAGGCTGCCCCAACCCCTAAATATTACTTGTTAAATAAAACTGACATTTGTTTTGTTTACTGTACTGTCCCACGTTTTAATGTCACTACTGAAACACAAAGAGTTTTGGTCCATAGGTGGATTTTTATATTAGCCACTCCTCTGAAATTTAGACAGTGGCAGTTAGACCTTTATTTGTAAAATGCAAGTTGGAAAATCAGTGTGTAACATTAAGAACTGTCATTACCAAAGGCACATATTTTCTGCAAGTAAGTAAACATTTTTGTGTTTTAATGAAAAATATAAATTTATGTGTACACACCTATGTAAAGCTAATTATGTTCTAGCTAGTGTTTTTGAATACTGCTCAAATTTAGCTAAAACCACCACTACTGAAACAGTTACAATTAAAACTTTTGGTAAGGTTTCAGAAGTGTTATTACAGAAAGGTGCTACAAATATAAACCAGCCTTGCCTTACCTATAAGCTTCTGTTACTTGTTAGTTACTGGCCTCGTAGTTCTAATGCAAAACTAAAGAAGCAAACTCCAGACACCAAACATATCTTGACAGATCAACTACATTGTAGTAAGTAGAAAACTGTGTAAATTAACATTTTTACAGAACTACTCATTCGTGGGGCAGTCGTGGGCTGGAGGTTAGGGAATCAGCCTTGTGACCGGAAGGTTGCTGGTTTGATCCCATTGGCTGACAGTCCCTGACTGAAGTGCCCTTGAGCAAGGCACCTAACCCCCAATTGCTCCCCGGGCTGCCCACTGCTCCGGGCAAATGTGCTCACTGCCCCCTAGTGTGTGTGTTCACTAATGTGCATGTATGTGGGTGTTTCACTGCACGGATGGGTTAAATGCAGAGGTATAATTTCACAGTGTGCAAACACAGTGAATTGTTAATTCAATTCATTGAAGAACACAGGGAAGCAAGATTTAGCAGAGAATAGGACACAAAAAAAGAAAAAATGATAACGGACACACGCACACAGAGGAGAAAGAGGTAGACTTCTCAGTCTGTGACTGGAGCACTGCTAAACTGGACAAGGTCTTTTGCTTAAGAGGGACATATCTTCCCTAAGGAGGGCTAAAATCTTAGCTGGATAGGATGGGGGGCTGAAGTAGAGAGGGCTGTGGGGCATTTTTTACCTTTTCCTCCAGGTGTTGCGTTGACTGAGAAGACAAACACAGCAGTACACGCACAGAGAAAGAGAGAGCGGCACAACAAGAGAGATGCAGATTAGAGAGTGAACGCACAAAGACAGACACACTTCTCTTTCACACGACACAGTATTACACAACACACACAATGCATATGAATCATTTTATAATCTAGGGACACTAAGCTAGCGTTACTAAAGGCATTATCTAACACTCAAATTGCATTAGCAGATTATGAAATAGACACAATCAACAAATCCCTACAGCTCTAAAGGAAACTGTAATATAAGCATTTGTGTGTGGGGAATGTACAGTGAAGGGAAACCACATTCTATATAGTCTATGGGGAAAAGAAGTATTCAGACACTTTTGTTATGTATCCAGTGCATATATCCACTTCAAATTTGCACACATTGAAAATTCTGTGTAGTACAGATCTAAGTTTAGTACATGTCTGGGAAAATGACATTTGTCTATGTAATAAATATGGGCAAAAAGCATGTATGTTTAAGCATAAACAAAGATATACTTAAAAATGACAAAAGTATTCACACCACCAATTTGCTGCAAAGCCGCTGTCAGCAATAAGTAATTAGTCTTTTGCAGCACTGTGGTTCAATTTTGGCCCATTCCTCTTGGCAAACCCATATTTAAGTCAGGATATTCACTAGACCATGCAAGTACCTTTACCTTCTTTTTGAAAAAAAAAAACAAACAACAAAAAACAGTCAGTACTTATTTTGGCTGTGTGTTTGGGACTGTTGTCTTGTTGAAACCTCAGTGTTCTCCCAGAACTATTTTCTTACAGGATGAGAATAAATTCCTCTCTTTTATGTGCTAATGCACTGCTCCATTTATATTTCCTTCAATGATGTGTGTCACCCCAGGCTTCTCTCTTACCTTCCGTATCACTGACCTGAGAGCATGTTGTGATCTCTGTCTGGAAAAGATTAGTAGTGGTTGCACTGACTTTCCACATGGTCTTTGCTACAGCTCTATTGCTTTTTCCATTCGAGTGTGGTGCATTCTGTTGTTCTTGAGAACTTTAGAAAGTTCCCTCACCTTCACCACGTGTGCTAGCAATGGCACTATGTTTTATAATATCATCAGGTACAATCTGCACAATAACCTTTTTTGCATTCTTTCAATTTTGTTTTTTAAACATATTTTTGTTGACACATCTTTGCTGATCTTTGGTTATACTGGTCATGTGAAAAGACATTTTGTGTGGAATTTAAAGTGGATATATTAATTGAAAGTATATCAAGTAACATAAAAAGGTGCTGGAACCTGTTTCCCCTTCCCTGTACAGGAATGGAAAGTGTATAAGGGAGAGGTAACCTAATGCTATTGTCAGACATGTGGAAGGAAAATTATGCGTGGGCAAGAAGTGTGCATAATTGTGTGTCTCTGTGTGTTGGTCAGACATGACAAAGCCTATGACTAAGGAGGAACTGACAAGCTGTCAGCCAGCATCACTATCCAGCGCCTAGCAACACCAGCTCCAAGACAATGCGCTAATCATGGGCCATTTGGTGCTGTATCTTGACCTAAGGACTGAACCAGCCTATACGCACCTCATTATACAGCATGCGTAAGCTAAGATACAAAAACAACACAAACACCTACAACATAAAAAAACAGCGAAAGCATACAACACAAAAGAAAAATTATCAACAAAGGTATAGAGCTTGAAAACATACATGGACACACATGCACACAGACATACTGTATGTGCTCCTTCAGAAACTAAGGATGGGCTTTGTTATTCATATAGCCATCTGCACTCAGTATTCCTTTATCAACTGGGTATTCAAAAAAGGCAGCAATTTGGATAAGACAAATGAGATGTTTGTTGGAATAAAACTACGGGAATTCCATAGACTATTTAGAATTCCTGCATGATCAAATCCCCAAAATGTAAAAAAACTCATTCAGAGGGGTTTGATATGAAATACTCTTCTTCTTCTTTCGGCTGCTCCCTTTAGGGGTCGCCACAGCAGATCATCTGCCTCCATCTTGCCCTATCCATTGCCTCCTCTACTTTCACACCAAATATGAAATACTCTGTTCTACAGAAATTTACTAAGTATCATTCTTCACAGTGGTGGTGATAGGAACCAGATGTCTAAAGAGACATGCCTCTAAAGGTTTTCTCAAAGAAAGTTATCAAACAAGTGTAGGTTCTGCTTGAAGACTGAAATACTGTTTTTAAAATACACTCGGGGTGGAGAGGTACACTAGGTACAAGAAGAAAACATATCCTACCACTGTTTTACCATTATCAACATTATGTATAAAACTCAGACACATGTAGGTTTACTGGTTATTTCTGATAAACAAAATGGATACATTTGTGCTGTGGATATCACAACCATTGGTTCCTATCACCACCACTGTAAAGAAATCTGTAGGAAGTCAGTTAGTCTCTCTGTAATGATGACTTTGTTCACGCCTTAACTACTGAATAATATATAAACTATGAAAATTGACAGAATTTCCTTTTAGGTGAATCATGTATTACTGTGTCATTATCAAATTTGTTTTTGACTGAATGTGTGACATAGAGAAATTTGTATGGAAATGAACAAATCAATGGCAAATGTGTAAAGTACGAGTGATTGCTCTGTAGGTCAACTGGTAGTTTGTTACACCAAAAACACTATATTATATACATCATTATAATATAAATCATTAAATATATGGGTACAATAGCCTCATATGCTAGTCACATGTCATAAATGAATGTTAATTCTTCTCTGTTTTGGTTTTTACTTGTAGTAAAAACAAAAAAAATATATAATTTCTCAATGGCATATTCAAGTGCCATTTGTTTAGGAGCAGATATCTGAATAGCAAAAATAGTTAAATGCCAATCCGGATCAAACAGACCCACAACCACACTCACGTCCTTCCGCATCCTGTGGTTTCTGACTGGTTGCTTCCACCCTGTTGCAATTTGGATCGTTCAATGTGTTCAACGTAGGTCTGAATCATCTGGAAAAGAAATAGACATCATATGAGCATACATCTATGCATGTGTCACTGACAGATCAGCATCATTAAATTGTGGTGCTTATGTAACCTTATATAAACATAATTTGTCGCTCAGTGTTGGTTGCCATAGTCTCTTCTTCGACTTGGTTATTGTTTCATGCTGTTTCATTCCTTTGTTTCATACCAGCCCCTCACTGTAGCCTACATTGCTATAAGGATGACACATACAGTGTGTTTAAGCTGCTCCCAGAATCCTGTGATAATTTGTCACTGCAGAGAACAGCCTGAACAGTTAAATTTAAATCGGAGCAAAACTAAATCAATCAATCAATCAATCAATCAATCACAAGACGCACAGATCAAGTAACGTTCACACTATATATCCAAAACCTGACATCTGCTCATCTGACATTTCTTCTGAAATCCAGGGTATTACTAGGGAGGTTGTCCCTCATTTACGGCAGTGACAGCCTCTACTTTTCTGGGAAGGCTTGACACTAAATGTATTTAGATGGATTTGATTGCTTTCAGCCACAAAGGCATACATGTGCTCAGTTTCTGATGTTGGACAATCAGTTCTGGATCACAAATGCCACTCCAGGTTGGAGGTGAGAGGTATGCCAAAAAATGCACATCATAGAATAATTAAAATTCCAGAGGGCTTGGTACATACCACCATACATATATTTTAGATGCTTCAGTAAACCTATTTTTGTAGATTAACAGTGGCTAATTATTCTGGAATGTCCCTTAACTTTTTATAAGAACCATTTTTAACAACCAAAGTGTGTGTGTGGGTGTGTGTGCGTGTGTGCTTATATATACACTGCTCAAAAAAATAAAGGGAACACTTACACAACACAATATAACTCCAAGTAAATTAAACTTCTGTGAAATCAAACTGTCCAGTTAGGAAGCAACACTGATTGACAATCAATTTCACATGCTGTTGTGCAAATGGAATAGACAACAGGTGGAAATTATTGGTGATTAGCAAGACACACTCAGTAAAGGAGTGGTTCTGCAGGTGGGGACCACAGACCACTTCTCAGTACCTTTCTGCTTTCTGGCTGATGTTTTGGTCACTTTTGAATGTTGGTGGTGCTTTCACACTCGTGGTAGCATGAGACGGACTCTACAACCTACACAAGTGGCTCAGGTAGTGCAGCTCATCCAGGATGGCACATCAATGCGAGCTGTGGCAAAAAGGTTTGCTGTGTCTGTCAGCGTAGTGTCCAGAGGCTGGAGGTGCTACCAGGAGACAGGCCAGTGCACCAGGAGACGTGGAGGAGGCTGTAGGAGGGCAACAACCCAGCAGCAGGACCGCTACCTCCGCCTTTGTGCAAGGAGGAACAGGAGGAGCACTGCCAGAGCCCTGCAAAATGACCTCCAGCAGGCCACAAATGTGCATGTGTCTGCACAAACAGTTAGAAACCGACTCCATGAGGATGGGATAAGGGTCTGACATCCACAAATGGGGGTTGTGCTCACAGCCCAACATCGTGCAGGACACTTGGCATTTGCCAGAGAACACCAGGATAGGCAAATTCGCCACTGACGCCCTTTGCTCTTCACAGATGAAAGCAGGTTCACACTGAGCACATGTGACAGACGTGACAGAGTCTGGAGACGCCGTGTGTCAGCAATTCCTGCAAGATGAAGGCATTGAAGCTATGGACTGGCCCGCCCGTTCCCCAGACCTGAATCCGATTGAGCACATCTGGGACATCATGTCTCGCTCCATCCACCAACGCCACGTTGCACCACAGACTGTCCAGGAGTTGGCGGATGCTTTAGTCCAGGTCTGGGAGGAGATCCCTCAGGAGACAACCCGTCACCTCATCAGGAGCATGCCCAGGCGTTGTAGGGAGGTCATACAGGCACATGGAGGCCACACACAATACTGAGCCTCATTTTGACTTGTTTTAAGGATTTTTTTGAGCAGTGTATATATATATATATATATATATATATATATATATATATATATATATATATATATTATTCAGACACAGCTGGAATTTATAAAATATCGCTGTCAGTCATTTATGCTGAGGCCTTGTCTTCTCAGGTGGGATGAGTGATGACAGTGTGAGTGATGAGTGAGGCAACCATTGTGAAGTCCATGTCTGGCTAGGACAAACCTTAAAAGTGTATGGTGTATGGATACTTTTGTACATATAATGTATCTTTATTATGTAGACTGTGACACATGTTGGTCCACTAGGCTTACTAGGTATGTTGGGTTTCTCTATTTCCACATAACAGAATGGCTTAGAATAATAAATCCATTCCAAGAATGTGAAACACTTCATTCAGCCATAGGGGACTGAAAGTTGGTTTGCTTTAAAAATTATGCCAGGGCAAGTCAGGTCAGGAGCACCCCCCCCACCCCGATGTCCATTGTCCATGTGCTTACATGTGTAAAAGGCATACAGAGACAGTCTTACCTCTGTGTGCCGTTGGTGAAGAGCATTGTACTCTTTCTTCATGTCTGTTTCACGTTCTTCCAAACGAGAGACTATGAAAAGAGCCAGAAACAGCTTTGTTACAAAAGCATACTGCATAGGGGACACAAGTGTTTGTATGAATGTATACTGCAATGTGTGTCCTGTGCATGTGCGACTCACTCTGGTCAGCGTAGTTCTTGGTCTTCAGTTCCAGCTGTTTTCCCTGTAGTTCTAGAAAGTCCACTTGTGACTGGAGCTTCTTCTTCTCCCCCTCCAACGCATCCTCAAACTCTATAAATTTCTGTTAATACACACAAAAACACAGTTCAGGAACAGTACAATTCTCCAGTTAATTCAGAGTATGATCTTCAGTAACCTGTTTAAGACTTTAGTTTCTCAATATAGAGTTTGTGTAGAAGGAGGATGGCATACAAACAAACCCTTGGAACTCTAAAGTAATGCTTTTTCACTATGAATTTACAGTACGGCACAAACTGAAATCACCCTTTCATTTATTTAATTTAGAGGCAAAACACCCAATAAATTTAAGTTATTCATTTTCCAGTGTCAGGAAAGACTTATTTAACAGAGAAGATTTCAAACACCAAGTATAATATCACATCAGTACTACTGACACTTTAACTCTTCCCTTCTTCCAATTGTAAATCCTGTAAATTCCAGCTGTGTCCCCCCATCTGAAGCTGTTCCCAAAGGAGTCACTGACTTCAAAAGAATCATTCACACAAACAACCACTCAAACTTTACCTTTCAAATGTGCAAAAAGATTTATTTCTGTGGAGATAAAGTATAAGATGGAACCTGGAGTTCATGAAATTAATTGGAAAAAAAATCACAAACGCTATAGAGATAATGGGACTCCTGACAATCATGCAAGTGCTGATATATCGCACTGTCATCATCCAATAAACAGCACTTAAAGCTTTCATCTTTAAAGAACAAATACATAAAAGGTAAAAAAAATCAACTGAAATGTGGAGTAAGGGATTATGAACTAATTAGTGTAAACCTGTAATTAGGAGTATTTGGATTGTAAGAGAATAAAAAGTGCAACCAACTTCAAAGACTAAATATCTCTGCAGATTTCTTTAAAAAACTGAAAGCAAGTCTCCTGTAAGGTGTAAGAAATGTAAATGGTGGACACAACACCGAAAAAAACTATAATATTTAACTGTGGAGGAAAATATATTTTCTGCTTCTTCTCCTGATGATAAAAAATGACTAAAATAACTTTTACTTGTTTTGACTGGAAATTATATAAAAGAAAGGGTAGATTTAAACTTTTGAGAGTATTATACAATACAATGCACTAATATAATTGTATAATTACATTTACAATTATGTTTTGTGCACTGAAAGATTCCGGTGACAATGACAAACATGACGCAAATATACAGGATGATTTTCTTACTACAAAAAATTTCCATCAACTAACAAGATATCTCCACAAAGTTTTAAATCTGCACTTTTGACAGACTTTTAGTGTCAGTGGAACCTAACTGATATAAAAATAAACAACACACCACTTTTTTATCACTGGTAATAACTGCAACTTCTAAGGTCTAAGATGTTTGTTGAACTGCATTGTTTCTGCACACACTACCGTGTGTTACACGCCTGACAGAGACACAACAGTGATGGGCAAAAGATTCACTGAAGATTCCATTACCAGCAATGTAATTACCATTAAATGATAATCAGAAAACATGTCTTGGACTAGAAGACAAAGTACTTTTATCTGTGACATATCTACAATACATAGAAACAGGATTTACAGCAGACACCAGCAAATTAAATAATTAAACTTAAATGCAAGTTGTTAAATGCAGGATGCATGGCCATTAGAACTAACATTAATCCCACAATTTTAATCAATTTATTCACAATTTGGTATATATTGTTTTGATATTTTGAACAAAATACAAACATATTAAAACGATAACTATAATCTTCTTGTTGCACAGCTTACAAATGACAGTAGTAGTGGGAGGCAGGAGGAGTGCTGTAGTATGTTGCTGGTTGGAGCTGGTCATTTGCACTCCCGTAAAGTTTTCATTCGAAAATGTAAATATACATATAAACAACCCCAATCTGGAATTGAAACAGTTTAATGAAATTGTAAAACTAAAACACAGATATGCACCTCTATTATCATCTTTCATGGAAACCTCTGTCAATGATCAAAAACAGGCATCTGGATCTAACAATTATATATCCTTATGTATGTAAGTACCTCGTTATGAGGGCGACAAAACTCATTGCAACATTGTAACAAAGTATCAAAACTGAGACAGTGTACTGTGGAGAACCGGACAGTCTATCAATTCTGCCACCTGTCATATGTGTTACATACATGTAATCATCTAAATGTAATAAATATATTTAAGTCTACCCCCAGTAACCAAAAGGGAATCAATTTGCTCTTTCAGTATTCAAAAAATGAAATATTGAGTTTTTACAAAAAGCATTTTACACAGTCTTTTTGTACATTTTATTTACACTTTAAACTTATTTTGTTAGTCCTGTAGGTAAGCTGTACTCTAGCCAGTTTTTTCAAAAAAGCCAGGACATTTTTTCCTGAAATTGTATGTACAAAAACAAACAGACATACCCAGATATAAATAAACAAACACAACACTAACACTAATCTAGCAATGTCTCGCACACACACAGTCAATATGTGTGTTGATGGTGACTTGGAGCTGTGAGGCTTTAAAAGAAACACAATAGGTTCTTTCTGCTGCACAGCACAGCCCACTGAGAAACTACTGGAATTCAGTAATCCTCACACTACACAACCACAGAGAGTCAGTCAGCAGCTTCAAACACATGCAAACACACACACACACACACACACACACACACACACACACACATAAACATTTCAAAATCTTTCATGTAAAACAATTCACTTGATCCTACACTCATTGGCATTGGATACGTCATTTTATGCAGTATCCATAAAATACATACATGCCCTTTACATTTTACCATATAAGTATTTTTATATAGTGTATTCAAAATGCATACATGTATTCTCCCATACATGTTTGTTACAGTAAAAAACATACAGTAAATCATCATATCAAAATGTCCATTTATTTCCATCTTTTTAGCACCATTTGATGGCACCAGCTGCTCTTTACATTGTGTAAAATTAATGAATGGGCCAGTAAAATGATCCAAAATTCCTAACTAAGAATTTATAAATACATGTAATGATTTTTATATATTGAAGTTAATTAAATTTTTTCCTTCTCCTCTAAAATTGACATTTCAGAGATTTCAGGCTCTCTTACATCGCCAATTATATATAAATACATCCACACATTTTTATCATACTTGTTTTTTATACAGTACATATACAGTGAATATAGACACCTATTGGGAATTACGTTAGTTGTTTACAATTTCTAGATTTCTATGATGTTAACTTTTCTGAGAATATTAATTTCAGAGAGTTCTGAAAGTGTTTTCATAATCATCACCTTCATCATCATCATCGTTGTTAACCACTTAATCCAGATAGGGTCGCGGTCTGTTTTCATAATGATGATTCCAAAGTAAGTCTTGAAAGCCCAAAGGCATTACACACACAATACTCCACATTCCACCAAAGTCCACAGACATAACATCTCAATGAACTAAGCTGGAGACTGGAGACTAGTTAACTAAACACACTGGAGACTAGTTAACTAAACACACTCGTCTCTTACGATTCCAGTTTAGTAGTTCAGTAAACTAGGATAAAGAGAGATTCCATGGAATTACAGGGTATTTTTAGACATAATATAAACTGACCATATGCAGTTTATACGTGACCAAAAGTACAGAAAGTACCCAACACTGGCAGCTTAGCCTGGTAATGTGGAGAGACAGCAGAGACAGGCAGAGTTGTTGACACAGCATGTGTCATAATCATCTGTAAACCAATATTATCATGTAAAAATGCAGGACCAATGAAAAACAGAGGCCAAATTCAGATTCATATGAAATAATCTCAAAGTAGTGTAGTCGTTGGTGGTGGTTTCTACATATATCTGCTTTATTTTGTAGGAGTAAATGCAATACAAATAACAAATGGACTACACAGGTTGCTTTCTGCTCTTTAGGTAGGTAGGTAATTAGGTAGATAGACAGATAGATAGATGGATGAATAGACATATAGATAGAAGAAACAATTAGATGCTCAACCTGCAGTGAACAGATTTTATTAATTGTATAGAAAGCACTGTTTTATTCTGTTTGAAGGTATTACTAATGTTTATCAATAATTGAAAAAATCACCTCAGACAGAGTCACTGCACTCGGCTGGTCTCAACGGCAACTTCCAAGTGCACCTTACAGAGACCAAGACAAGACCTATTATAGAGACGATTTATTTACTTGAGCGCTACAACAGCTTTTTCAATTATTGATAAACGTATTAATAGAACTTTATTAATAATTAATCTAATAAGATAAAACAGAACTGCAAATGTCAAATAAACTTTACTGTTTGAGAGTGTGTGGCTGCTTAATTTAACCTGATGTTATCTTCCCTGAATCCTGAGGACATTTGAAACATCCAATTATGCCTAATGAGCATCAGCAAAGACAAAATTGTACTCTTGTTTTTCCCGAGACCCAAAGCTGTTTTGTCTGATGTTTGAAACCTGATGCTGTGGTTTATTTGTTGTTTATTTGTTGTGTAAGCATGGCTGCTTCTAAGACAGGTATTCTAGATACTGGGATAAAAAGTAAGAGGTGTCTGTCCTTATTGTGTCCATTATGGCCTACAGTCATAATCCCTCAGGAGAGGAAATTGGAGAGCGCTGTTTACGCTCTAACCGTCCGCTCCTCTCTCTCCCTCCTTCCTTCCCTGTCTCTCTCATCTTCTCTCTTCATCCCTCCCCCTCCCTGCCCCGGTTCTCCATCATAATAAGAGAATCAGGTTACATGCCAGCCTCCAGCATCCTCACTGCACATTATTGATTACCCATAATCACCCTTCCTGTCCATCCTCCTCCCAGTACTGTCCTCTATGCCCAAAAACATGACCCCAAAATGAATGTAGTAAAGTATATAGTAAACAACAGCTACCCTAATCATGTTTGTTCATAATTATGTCAGAATCACTTTACTGGACAAGCATGTTGGGGTGCGACAGTGACTGATTTTAATAGTAAATAGCCTATTGCTAACAGAGATGCATGGTATTGGAATCATAACTGTATAAGCACATATTAACTTAAAAAATAATTCTACAGGTACATTAACTGATAAGTAACATTTCATGTATTTATTGTCAGAAAAGTAGAAACTACTGCGGGCTACGGCGGTAAAATATCTGCAATTTGTTTATTTTAATGGCATTTGTTACCCTATACAACCCTACACGTTACATTTCTCCATAAAGCTAATTTAGGTTAACAAATCTGGGCCTTTTATGAATGTTTATGTATAAGTATCAGAACATATTTACTTGGAAAATAACAGAAATCTGAACTGACATCGGTGTGTCTTTGATGCTGTGTTTACAGATTGCCATAAAAAGAACATTTTGCCATGCTTTATAGCGGTATGAAGCTGACAGCAGTATAGAGCCATGTAAACTTTGTCATGTAAAGTTTGTGGCCTGATTATTAGAGAGTTTAGCAGCATCGATTGTTTATTTTGAGATTTATTTGAGGTGTTATAATACTGGGTGGGCTTGAACACCGAGACATTCAGCATCAGCAATTCAACAATGACATTTTCAGCATCCATGTCTCCCAAAAAAATCAATAACCGATTTATTCCACCACCAATTCAATCCAAAAATTTAGTCTTGACAGAATTTCCCACTGATTGCTGCCGTATGCTGCTGTTGATGCTGACTGTGGCATTATTTTCTGACATTGCTCAATAGAAAACAATGGAAAATCTGGTTTGCTGTTGTCCATCTACTGTCATAATGTAAAAACAGCATAACTGCCACAGCCTTTATGCAAAGCACACAAGACAATCCCTGTTTACATTGTTGTACTCTGAACAGTAATCAGTGGTAGTATTGGTGATAATTTTAGATTTTTTTTACAGTTGAATTTTTTTAGTATTTAAATTTCATGTGTTACATAGAGGTTCAACTAAATGCTACCATTATAATTCTGTAATTGTGTGTATTATTGCTTTATAAACATTTTAGCACATTTCAACTATACAACGGTAATACTGAAAACCATAATCATTTTGGTCATGGATATCATGATATGACATTTTTGTATTGTGCCATCCCTCACATACGAGGAATTTGTTATGATGAAACCAATGCTTACATAAATGGACAACAGAGAATACAAAGAGTAAATGAATACATACAAATACCATACAAGTACCATACACAGCCACAAAGTGGACTGGAAACTGTGCATATCCACAGTACATAAACTATTATGCACTTTGTTTTGCTAGAGTAAAAACCTGTACATTCACCAAAACCAATGCTCCATGATGAAGCAAATATTTTCACTTATCTGCTGACTTTGAAAGAAGGAGGCAGAACAGGCTTCCAACACTGTTCTCCTCCGTGTACTCTACAGTGAACCCACTGTTCGTCAGAACAATTATTCATCTATTACAGCCTGTTCTCTCTGCAATCTGTAGCCAAATCTATGCTGCACTCCAGACTGCGCATTCTCTGCACTTTAGAGCCAAAACACCTGTCATCGTAGACTTGCTCTTACTGCTGCTACAGCAAAAAACAACTCCATCTTCAGAATGACCCAGCAGTCCAGGTTCTGCTGCAGGCGCTAAAAACAGTTGAGGGACATTGGGTCTAAATGAACTATGGCCAGTTACGTAACATATATATATATATATATATATATATATATATATATATAGTACTCTATAACATAAAATGTGTACACAACCGTAGAAGTAATTTGAATTTTGTTGAAGATATTTGTTTCCAACAGGCTGCTGAGAGTGAAGCATTCAGCCTGAGGATGAATAGTTTATAGTGTAAATCTTGACAGTGTAGCTTCTCTTTTCCATAACTGGTGAAAATCTATCAATTCCCATTACCAAGAGAGTGCAAATGCAACTTTGTTACTATATGGTAAGCAAATACATTTAAAAGGTCAAATTTCAGACAGAAAAAAAGTGCAACATCATGTTTACTCCACAAAATGATGCACAGCCTATAAAAGAATATTCTATGTGAGCCTATTAGACTTTTCAACAAGAATGAAGAAACTGGCAGACCAGGTAACAAATTTCAGACACTACAGCTGACCTTCAGGCTCTGCTCTAAATTACACCTTGAAACTACATTAACATTAAAAAGAGTAGATTTGAGGGAGGAGTCTGGTTCACTGGCCATTAATTACAGTTTATTGCGCATGTTAAGCAGCACAAGAGAACTACCATTATTAAGAAACCATTCATTGTAAAGATGCCGATTTCCAATATTTTTCATGTACATATCTGTTGATGCTGATCCTGATATATGAACATATATCAAATGTAGAGTACATCCACCTGGATTACTATCACAGAGAATATTTATTTCCATACGATTACTAGGCATGTGCACAGGTACTTGAGTACTCAGTTACCCATTCTAAGGGCCAGTGTTCGAATGATAAAAAACACTATTTGGAGAGGAGAAAATACCTCAAGTAAGACAGCGACTCTCCACCACCATCCAACACTGTACCCGTTATCTCACTGGCTCATCTGAAGCAGTCATTGTTCCTTATCTTATGTGAAAAAATACAGATTTCCTGTGGCTATTCTTAAATACTAAAACAAATATTTGTGCAACACCGGTGCTGTCAAAAAAAGTAAGACTACAGTACTGTTGTAATTTTGGCTGAAATCACATACTTTCCTATATTTAATTCAGCCAAAGCCCTTTTTTGCTGTCGTTTATACTTTCTCATTGGTTAACTGACTATCCATTTATTAACTCTCGTGGATATTATTATTATTATTATTGTTATTATTATTATTATTATTAAGCCATTGACATTGTTATATGGTTTATTACCACAAATAAGAATCTGTTATACAGAACACTGTTATAAATGCTTTACTACCAAAAATAAGACCACATTAGCATTGTTATATTTCCTTCATTACCACTTCCGAGAATCCATTCATTTATAGTTTTCTCTTTTGTTCACTAATGAAAACACTGTATACTTTCAGTTATAATTGTGTGTTAGCAATGCTTTTCAACATGTTAATGTTATATTGACTGTAAATATCAATTCAAGGTGACTAAGAAAAATACAGATATTTTAAATAACTTGAAATTATGTTAGTGCTCTTTAAAGATGCGACATTAAGAGAACTTGTTTGGTGGACATGTCAAACAAAACATATACCCTGTCACTTTATGGTACCACAAACCCATTTCTTAAATGGATTTGCACTGAAATTCAGAGCAGGCTCGTCCTCTCTTCATTAAACTCTCTGCATCCCATGCTTTTCTTCTCCCTCAGCTACAGAGAAGAACAGTGGCCTTCAAAATCTCAGTCACACTGATATACTATGCTAAGTTTCATACCATATCTCTAATGCTGTTTCATCACTGCCCCTTATGGCGTTTACTATGACTTTCCCAAATTTTCTTTTTATTGAGGCTGATCCACTGGGCTGATGACGCAGTGGCAGCATTTGGAGGAGGTTCTGTCAGAGCCAGCTTGTCGTGATGATACTGCAGAGGCTTTAGCTGAGGGTTTTAAGGGAATCTGATTCCAGCCACTGGTGGTTCAGTACAGCAGTGTCTGTTTTAGTGCCAGATGTGGACAGTGATGAAGCAAGGCGTGGAGTGGAGAGTGTAAAAGTGGAGGAGGGGCAGTCTACGAATTAAAATGACAGATTTATGTACTTCATCAAATAACTGAAGAAAAACAATAAAAGTACTCGCCCCTCTAGGTGTGGCAGAAAACAACCGAGCAGATTCACCCTTTAGGTACGAGCTTGACCTCTGACAAATATGGTACTCCACAGTAGATGGCAACATTAAAGTGACATAAACAGGACTATGATCTGCAATTAATAGAAAACAGCTCAGGATCAAACCTGTTTACTAAGACCTACTAGCAACAAGCAAGTTACTCCAAATAGGACTAAATATAACCAGATGTATGCGTGACGCAGGGCACACATACACTGCGCTAATGATGCTTATAACATTTAATACCAGCCCATGCCCTGGTATTAATGCTATAAAGTTTCTCTTCTCCATCAAAAAAGCAACTACCTTAAACCCCCTGTGAATGTAACCATGTGTATCTATATGTGTGTGTAAATGGAAACTACCAGAAAACGTGGAACTAATAGTGTTATAAATTGTTACTTATGGCATTAATGTACTGACAACTGTCCAGGAATTCTTTCCAACATAATACAGTTGTTGACAATCCTTCATGCCAGCTTATAAGTTTGTTCTAATGTCATAAAGTTATTGATAACACTTCATATGACACCACTAAGGTCATAAAGTGAACTGTGTCTTACAGATAATCTTGCTTGTCTTTGATAAGCCACACTCGCTCACCTCCTCGGCCTGCTTGCGCAGCGCCTTCTCGCGCTCGTACTGCGTGATGAGCTGCTCGTTATCCTCCTTCAGCAGCTCGAGCTCCACTTCGTGCTCCTGGTTCTCCGTGAGCACGGCGTCCAGGTTCTCCAGCACGTTCACCACCAGCGGCATCAGCTCCTTCACCACCTCCTCGTCGTAGGTCCGGATGAGCCTCTCGAACTCTCGGTAGATGCTGTTGGCCAGGCCCGAGACGCGCTCGGACATCACGGACACAGAGCCGTAGTCGTCCTGGTAGACGACCTCGTCCAGCTGGAGCTCCATCATCTCGACTGGCTGAGGTTTTATACACTTAAAAACTCCTTCCTTGCGCGCGTCAAATGTACGGTTAGAGTACCGGGTAATGGAGGCGCCTCGGAAAGCTAGCTAGCGGTTCTCTGACTCATTCAAAATGGGGACTTTTTCGGTAACTGGGTGGATTTTAGAGGGATGCCCTCAGATGGACGTGTCCCCACATCTCTCCGTAGGTGCCCGAAAGCTGCGAGAGCCTCGAGTCGTTTTCCCGCAATGTAGGCTGGGCTGTTTTTTTCGTTGCCACACAGTCCGTGAGAGGAGCCGAGCTAAGCTAGCTTCTCCTTTCCCCCACTCCCTGCGCCACGGCTGCGGCCTCGCTATCGCAGTCTCTCCCCTCCACCCCCCGCTAAGACTCGATTAGACCCGTAGCGGGCAGAGCTGGACTCGTTACCGGCGCTCCCGTCCTCAGTGCGCGGGCGGCATCCATCACATCACCGCCAGCGATGCACCTGCTGCTGCACAGCCGCAGCCCGGAGCCCAGCCATTGCTGAGCGAGAGAAGAAAATCAATGGAGGATAAAAAAAGGAAAATAAATAAATAATATACGAATAAATAGCTTACATACAGTGGCTAAGGTCGGACTAGCTACCCCCATCACAGTTCCATGTCCTGTTGTAATTGTATAGCTCAAAGCATTTTGGCAGATTTTGTATTTTTGACATCTAGGGTCGGTCCGGTAGATGTAGGTTTTGGGGGGCGGCTGCTGCCGTCGTCCGCTTGGCTGGGTTGGGAATCTCGCTCGCAGGCTGTAGGGAGGCGCTCTTTTCTTTTCCACCTTTATTCGGACAAACACCGCCTCCTGTTTTCACGATTGGCTATTTAAAACCGTTAGGGTGTGTTACATCAACATTTTTTTTTTTTACCAAAACAGAAAAACTGAAAGACAGAAATTATGTTAATGTATCACTGAGCTCACAGTCAACCACTTGACACATTTGAATCATATCCATTCTTTTCAGTGTAGGACCCGCTAGTGATTCATACTCGTAAGTGTTCTGCATTAGCTACGATTGGCTAGTAGTTTATTTTCTATTACGGGAGTCTTCTGAGTATGAATTACTAGCCAACAACAGAAGAGGAGGCGAGATTCGCCGGAATGCGGGTGGGAAGAAAAACAAATACCGCTGCATGGAGGGGCGGAATCATCTGACCGCTCGGAGGATGACGCCACAACGTCTGCAGCGAGCAGGCTCGTGCGATTACGTCACCGCATCGTTCCTCCCACAACAGGGCAGGGGGGGACAGAGAGTAGTATATATATATATATATATATATATATATATATATATACACACAATTAAGATTAATATATATGAAGTGAACAATGACATATATGGAATGCACATTGAGATATATGAGATATATACGTATATAGAACCCCAATTCCAA
This sequence comes from Pygocentrus nattereri, assembly GCF_015220715.1. Taxonomy (NCBI): domain Eukaryota; kingdom Metazoa; phylum Chordata; class Actinopteri; order Characiformes; family Serrasalmidae; genus Pygocentrus; species Pygocentrus nattereri. The sequence goes on along the minus strand of NC_051224.1, from coordinate 14,170,899 downwards.
TCAAGTTGGGACATTGTGTAAAACATAAATGAAAACAGAATACGATCATTTGCAAATCCTTTTTAACCTAGCCTTTCAGGGATGCTCCCTTTATACCCAATCATGACACTCATCTATTTCCAATTAACCTGTTCACTTGTGGAATGTTCCAAACAGGTGTTTTTGAGCATTCCTCAACTTTCCCAGTCTTTTGTTGGCCCTGTCCCAACTTCTTTGGAACGTGTTGCAGGCATCAAATTAAAAATGAGTGAATATTTGCAAAAAACAATAAAGTTTATCCGTTTGAACATTGAATATCTTGTCTTGTATTGTAGTGTATTCAACTGAATATAGGTTGAAAAGGATTTGCAAATCATCATATTCTGTTTTTATTTATGTTTTACACAACATTCCAACTTGATTGGAATTGGGGCTGTGTATATATATATATATAAACATAAAGCATTAGGTATATTCATAACCTTCTGTTTTATGTAATAGCTGTGTATGATGTAGCTTTCAGGGTTATTAAATGTTTTGGATGTCTGGTTCCTAAGCATTTCACATCAAACATTCTAAATGAGTAAGTGTCTTTTTCATTAAATTATGTATACATATGTATACATTATACATAAACCCTTTCAGTACCATGTTGATTTTGTGGTTTATTTCATGCTGTCCTCACACTGTCCTATTGCAGGAAATTGGTTTTAAGGGTCCAGTCTGTTTTAGGACCATTCTGAAGCTAAAACCTTTCTTACCAAGGCCAAAACTATTAGATAAGACCAGTGTTTCCCAAACCAGGTCCTAGAGTCCCCCTGCCTTGTGCACTTTTGCATTTCTCCCACTCTATTTTAATGTGATAAAAAGTTTGGCAATGAATTAGCTAATATTCAACATCTCACTTACCAAGGGACATGTTATATCTGTCTTCACAACCTAGACCACCTATTTAGTGGTTTGGATTGACCTTGAATAAGTTTTGGTTTTGTAACTGGTGTATGTATGTATTTGGGGGGTGTTAATACCATGGTCCCCGCGACCCTGACTTAGAAGCGGCTTAGAAAATGGATGGATGGATGGATAATACCATGGTATATTGACAGCCTATAATTTTAGTGCAATTATACATAAGAACACTAACGTTATACATACTACTATTATACATACTACATTCTACTTTATATAGTAATGCATTTATTGTTTATAGTATGCATCTGTATGCATTTTATTTAGAATGTATCTACAATATGTGTCTGTAGAATGTAGTGTGGCATGCTGCTGTAAATGTGTACTATATAATACTACATAATTCATACTACATTCTGTGAATGTATACTATATACAAAGATGCAATATACAAATGCAATGAAGTATGAATTATATATTACTAAGTACTATGCATCTACAAAAGTATACTACGATTTATCCATTTATTCTACAAACCGGATTCCAAAAAAGTTGGGACACTAAACAAATTGTGAATAAAAACTGAATGCAATGATGTGGAGATGGCAAATGTCAATATTTTATTCAGAATAGAACATAGATGAAAGATCAAAAGTTTAATCTGAGTAAATGTAACATTTTAAAGGAAAAATATGTTGAATCAAAATTTCACAATGTCAACAAATCCTAAAAAAGTTGGGACAAGTAGCAATAAGTGGCTGGAAAAAGGAAATTGAGCATATAACGAACAGCTGGAAGACCAGTTAACACTAATTAGCTCAATCGACAAAATGATTGGGTATAAAAAGAGCTTCTCAGAGTGTCAGTGTCTCTCAGAAGCCAAGATGGTAAGAGGATCACCAATTCCACCATTGTTGCGCAGAAAGATAGTGCAGCAATACCAGAATGGTGTTGCCCAGCGTAAAATAGCAAAGACTTTTAAGTTATCATCATCAACCGTGCATAACATCATCAAAAGATTCAGAGAATCTGGAACAATCGCTGTACGTAAGGGTCAAGGCCGTAAAACTCTACTGGATGCTCGTGATCTCCGGGCCCTTAAACGTCACTGCACCTCAAACAGGAATGCCACTGTCAAGGAAATAACAGAATGGGCTCAGGAATACTTCCAGAAAGCATTGTCAGTGAACACAATCCACCGTGCCATCCATCATTGCCAGCTGAAACTCTACAGTGCAAAGAGGAAGCCATTTCTAAGCAAGCTCCACAAGCTCAGAGGTTTGCACTGGGCCAGGGGTCATTTAAAATGGAGTGTGGCAAAATGGAAGACTGTTCTGTGGTCAGATGAGTCACGATTTGAAGTTCTTTATGGAACACTGGGACGCCATGTCATCCGGACCAGAGAGGACAAGGATAACACAAGTTGTTATCAGCGCTCCGTTCAGAATCCTGCATCACTGATGGTATGGGGTTGCATGAGTGCTTGTGGCATGTGCAGCTTGCATGTCTGGAAAGGCACCATTAATGCAGAGAACTATGTTCAGGTTCTAGAACAACATATGCTCCCATCTAGACGTCATCTCTTTCAGGGAAGACCCTGCATTTTTCAACAAGATAATGCCAGACCACATTCTGCAGCAATCACAACATCATGGCTACGTAGGAGAAGGATCCGGGTACTGAAATGGCCAGCCTGCAGTCCAGATCTTTCACCTATAGAGAACATTTGCCGCATCATAAAGAGGAAGGTGCGACAAAGAAGGCCCAAGACGATTGAACAGTCAGAGGCCTGTATTAGACTTGAATGGGAGAGCATTCCTATTTCTAAACTTGAGAAACTGGTCTCCTCTGCATTCAGTTTTTATTCACAATTTGTTTAGTGTCCCAACTTTTTTGGAATCCGGTTTGTACATTTTATGAGTGCATATACCATATAATGCATTTATAGGATGCAGCATGTTGCTTACAATTGTATTCAGTATGTAGCATGCACCTAGAGAATGTAGTATGCATTAATGCATATTACACAGTATACATCTATAGTGTAGTACACATTATTAGTATGCAGCATGTTTCTGTACTTAACAAACAAGCTTTTCTTATGCTATACTGATATGAAAGTTAAATTGACTTGGCATGTAGTATTGCTTAATACAAAGCGTAGTATGCATCAGTATTATTCAATATTATATATTATGCTTATTTTTCAGTAGGCAGTATGCATTAAAACATCTATAGCTTTAACTGGTATGTTAAAAACAAACTAGGTGTTTTTTTTTTGGTGGTTCCGCTCACTCTCACTTACTTTGACAAATGCACATTGCCTGGATCATTGGAGAAAGCAAATGAGAACATTTCCTAGACAAACACATTTTAATGTGGTCTTTATAAAAGGTAAGCAAAAATAGAAACTAAGATGGTTTGTGTGTAAAGAACTTGTTTGTTTGCGCTTGACTGACAAATCAGAAGGAACATGGCCTGGCAATTTCATCAAAGTACTTGTTATTCATATTGTGGTCAGTGCATTAAAACAGGCTAAAATGACAAACATTCATAACGCATATGAATAGAATGAAGTAACACCGTAGCATATGAATCATCAAAATAAATGTTTATTGTAATACAGTCTGTCTGACATTGCCTCTAAACCACGCTGCCACTTTGGGCAGGGCTGGCAGCAGGACGTGAGAAAACCATTTTCACACCAACGTGTGGCACTCAAGACCTCCCCACTGCTGCTTTCACTTTAAAATAGTCAGGTTTCGCTGAAGGCAGAAATTGTGATTTGGATGATAACAAAACTAACTCAAACTTTGGCATTCAGTACAAAAGAGGACCTTCCAGAGCATCTACCCATTTGTATGTATTTTTTTTTTCCTTTACAGAGTATGTTTTGCTGTCCTAAGGCAGGAATGTCCAGTTCCAGTCCTGGAAGCTTGCAGTCCAGCACAGTCACAATGAATTTTTGGTTCAAACCAAACTGATCAACTCATCAGTTCATAACCAGGTTCGATGGGTAAGCAGAATGGCGTGTGCTTATGGACTGTGAACCTCCAGGGCTAGAGTCAGGCATCCCTGGCAAAAATTCCTCAATTTAACCAAAAGAGCACAAAGAGAATGATTAAGGTGCACTTAAATAAAAGGTGCATACTCAGTTTAATCTCCACCTGCCTTACCTGGTACATACAATCAAATCCCAGACATTCTCCCAATATTCAAAAAAGGATAGAAAGTCTGTCAACTTAAAATGCACTTATAAAGAAGCCAATGGGAAGTTTTTTTAGCAACTGCCCAGTCAATTTTAAGTCAAGAGATTTTCTGTTCTTTCACCAAGTACAGACAAAATGTGTCAAAATTACTGTCTGAAGTAACTGACTGTGTCATAGTTGTAGCAGATAAGAGATTAGTTTGAAAACTGCTGGAGAATTCCCTTACAAGCACAGTATGCAGAGCATTGTTTTGATTGACCTTGTCACATTTATTATAATCTGATGGTGTACATGTGTGCTTTGGTGTTTTGTCTGTTTATATGGGAGGGCATTTGTTTCAGTATTGCTTCAGCACCTCCCTAAACAGTGCATGTTCTTAAGCATACATACAATAGAGAAATTGTCTCTAGTTCTCCCAACCAGGTCCTCCATCCCTATTCTCCCTGAGAACCCAGTGGCATTACAATCACTAAATAAAAAGGCAGAAAAAAGGGAACAAGACAATATCATAGTGCTGATTCCAGCATCACTCTGAGCCAAAAAGAACGCTCACCAAGTTTCAGAGGTATGTTAGGACAAACAGTTCCAGACCCAGTCCGAAGGACCTAATGCTAGTTTTGCATCAATTTATGGTCAGACACACTTGGTAGCTATTTCACAAAACAGGATTTTTATAATCACTCAAGAGAAAAGAAAAGACTGCCCAATAAGACTGTTCCTTACTTCTTGTCTTACTGGACAGTATCAAATTTTGGCTCGATTGCTCCAGGTACTTTGTGAAATACCTCCCAGCCCTAGCTCACGATCTTATTACTAAGCCCTTCTTCAGTTTAATCAGGTGTGCAAGAGCATTGAAAACCATGCAGATCATTGATGAGACAGGGCTTTGGTGCCACTGCTTTAGAACGAGTGCGGTTGCCATGACGATAGACAGTGGTTCCAGTTAAAACATTACATACACGTCATTCAGTTTCGTCGTGAGAGGATTGTATTCTATACATTATCAAATTCAGAGAGCATATTCACATAAAACACAAACAACTTGCAAGTCTGACTGAAGCAACATGAACTATTTGATTGATTGAGGAAGCAACAAATCCACAAATCGCTCAAACCGTTATATATAAAAGCAGAAGGAGTGTTTAGGAATGAGTTAGAAAGTGCAAGAGTTAAGGAATGAGGGAGGGTGAAAGAAAGAAAAAAAGAGAGAGAGAGAGAGAGAGAGAGAGAGAGAGAGAGAGAGAGAGAGAGAGAGAGAGAGAGAGAGAGAGAGAGAGAGAGAGAGAGAGAGAGAGAGAGAGAGAGAGAGAGAGAGAGAGAGAGACAGACATTGATGAAGCACTTTTATTATTATAAAAAAACAAAAACAACAACACTCTGAAAGTAGGAGCGGAAAGGAAGGATGTTAGTAAAAGAGACGGAAGTGAGAGGAACAGTGAGAAAAAAAAATGGCACTGGTTAGTAGAAAACCACACTGGATTTTCCACCAGGAGGATTGAGCACTCTGTTGTGTGAGCGAGGTCGAGGTCCGAGGCGCGGCTCGTGGTCCTTCTCCGATGGCTGTATGGGAGAAGACTCAGCCTCCGGAGTGGCTGTGGCTGTAGGTGCAGGAGCAGCAGCAGGTTCCTCTTTTCTAGGCGTGGCCTCAGGAGTGACAGGCACTGCCTTAACTTCTTCAATCACTTTTTGCTGAGGGGCTGAGAGACATTTTCTCATCATTTTGCTTTCTTTTTTTTTTTTTTTAAACCTTTTTAAGTTAAAATTATTTTTAACCTTAATACCAGCCTGACATCTTTTCATGAAGTTTCAGCAAGTATGATAAATCCATGGTTCTCAAAGTAGGGACCAAGATGTACAGCCAGGGGGGGCAGATTATTTGTTATTTTTAAAATGACATGGTGTTGCTGCTTGTTCCACATACAAAATAAAGATCACTGCCACTTTTTTCTCCCCTAAGACAAGAGTCTATAAACTATATTGTGACAACATCCAATATACTTTGAACACAATCATTCTGAACCAGGAGTGTGTGATATGGCAAAAGTATATCACAATCATCACAATCAAGACAATACTTCAGCTTTTCTGAGGCTTTTCTAAGGTCACATTTAACCATTAGTACAATAATCTGTTAATCTGTATGCGTATGTTAATCTTTTTACAATACGTGCTACACTACATCCAGGTAAACATCACTAATTATGCTCTCTGTCAAGAAACCTCAATAAATAAATAACCAACACTGGAAGGGGTCCCAGGCTTAAAAGATTGAAAACCCCATGTAAGTAATTAGAAACTGCTCAATACAGGGGACTGATACTTCAGAGTAGTACAGTCTGTCACAGCAAACCAACGGAATATATAAGAAAACCTGTCGGCAAATTGACTTATGTACATTCCATATATTTTAGCTACTGTACAATTAGCCATTTAGTGTATTTCTGTGTTATTTTCTGAATTACCCTTACCTGGTGGATCAGGTGCAACGGCTGCACCCAAACCTATGTTGTCCTGTTTTAAATAAAATAAATAAATAAAAAAAAAAAAAAAAAAGAGAGGTTTTTGTCAGATATCAAATGACAGCAAAAAACGTACTATTTACTCCCATTACACTAGGTCTTCAGTAAGTACTTGACACTGGCTCTGCTTTTCAGACATGAGGTCAAGTGTTATAAACAATTAGTCATCTTTCAAGTAACCAACCTTCCACAAAAACCTTTGTTTTTATTTTCAACAGTGAATTTACATTTTCAACAATGAGTTTCTATGTTCAACAGTGACTAACCTTTGGTTTGTTTGGATGACTTTTAACAGGTGGGTTTGACTGTGGCCCCCCAAAGATGTTACTCACTCCACCTGGAGGGATGGGCTTAGCCTGAGTGGATGGAGCCTGAGGCTCTCCAAAGATTCCACTACTCTTGCCACCTTTGTGAGGAGACAGATCAGTACATTTCAGACTTCTCAGAGAACAAGTGCATAGTTAGATTTCTGCATTGTGAGGTTTCTAAATTGTATTTATAAAATATCACTGCTTAGATATAGACATGTTTGAATTTGTTGTTAAACATATGTTCATTTAAGATCATTATATGATTATATTATTTAATTGTTAGAGTCTAATAACTAAATGACACACAGGCTCTTTGGATCTGTCAGCAAGATTTTCTTTGCACTCATTCCACTCCCCCCCCATCCCTAAGGGTACATACTAACAGCAGCAGGGACGCTTCTAAAATATGCCACAGACTGAGAACCAATCAGAGATCAGAGCCCCAGTGCTTAGAAGTGGACCACTTAAAGCAAAGAACTAAAATAATGACCTGCCACATCATATCACAAAGTTTATCACTTAGGTCACAAGACTGATGTAAACAACACAGGCAACTTTTGATCAATATTTTATTGATTTTAGCTAGATGAACAGCCTGCTACTTATCCAAAGTGCTGTGACAGTGTACTGCAGCTTTCCCTAAAGAAATGCCTTACAGTCTCCCTTGTAACCTCTGACAGCAGTTGACAATTTGATTAATTACACAGACCACTGAGGATGTTCACCAACAGGTATACTATCTAACACTGAGGGACCGGGACCAGCCAGCCTGACCATGACCATCGGTGATTACTGCAGTAACGCAATTTGAGCCTTTTGCTACTGGAATAATAGAACACATCACACAAGAGTGAGAGAGAGAGAAAGGAAAAGCATGTGAGCCTGAGTGAGTGAATATGCCCTCCTCTCCTCACAAACCCAATTACAGTGTGGTGACAATTTTCAACCAGATGGTTCAAAACCTCCCCAATATAACCAAGGAATGGGTGTTTTTAGTCTGCTGTAACTTACATACATTCTTACCTGGGGGATTGGAGCGTTTGGGACCTCCTTGAGGCTCTTCTGGAGGTGCAAATACCGTGGAGGCCATCTTGTTTGGCCGTCTGGAAGCACTAGTGTCATCACAACCACCAAATATGTTACTGCTGCCACCGCCAGGAGGACGCAAAACCCTGTGAACACATTTGTTATAATCAAAAACAACATATGTTCTGTGTGTCAGGTACTGATGTGGCATTATTACTTTTGAATTACAATGGCCACTTCAGCTCATCTCAAAGATAATGGATGGAGCTCCATCGCAGAAAGTAGGTCCACTGCTCCACAGTCAAACGCCGGGGTGCATTATAATCTTCTAACCAATAGTCAGTAGTGGACAAAGTACACAAATCATGTACTTCAGTTAAAGTAGAGATAGCCATGGTAAAATATTACTCCAGTAAAAGTAGAAGTTCCTCCCTTTAGACCTCCACTTGAGTAAAAATACAAAAGTATTGGCCTCCAAACATACTTAAGTATCAAAAGTACTAAAAGAATAACTTAATTCAACTTAGTTACAAGTTTAAGTTTAATAAAAACTAGGTCTCTGTTCATAAACAGACTAGCAAAAACTACTATAAAATTAAAGTGTTTGTATAAATTCAGAAAAAAAACAACTGCATGTATGTACATATTTCGACATTGTGGTCTATTTACATAGTCAGGTTAGTTCCATGATCTATGGATAGACACTCCCAAAATTTTACGCTGCTGCACTGATGTTGAACCGTGTGCTTGCACAGTGCACCCTGAATTTATTAAGCAGAAGAGGTGTCTGGATACTTTTGTACAGCCTACATTAACCCTCTGGGACATCACCAAAGCCAGTACAGCAGCTAGACCGCGATAAATGTATCTACACGGCCACTCATTAATAGTCAAGTTAAAAATAGCATCTTCAGATTTCATTTCACAGATTCTGTAAAACGCCTAAGGACAGAAAAGCCTCACGGTAGAAGGCAGAGGGCAGTAACAGCGCCCCCCAGCTGAGAGGGCTCACGGTGGAGTTCAGAGAAAGGCGGCAGGGCTGGGCAGTTCGCCACCAGCTGCCTTTCCCTAGTTAAAAAAACAAAGTTTTGGCGACAGCATTTCAAAAACATTCACGCGATCCTGTTACGGGAAATTTCCACTCGGTGTTCTGCGCAAGACAGTGATCATTTAGGACAATAACGGGAGACCAGAGTCACAAAACTGATCTCCGCATGTGTGGCGCACAAATACAATATAATCCGGTACCTATGAGTACAGACATGTTCCATATTAGATTTAATACCAGTAAAGGCTCCGTCTATGCGTTTGCTCAAATGTGTATTTATGGTATCCCCTGTGTATATTCGTTGCATGGCGCTAACAATTTAAATTAGCTAACCTAGATTAGCCGGCTACTAAGTTAATGTGAAGAATGCAGACAGCAAGATATCAATCTTAGCTCATTTACGGAATCATTTTTTTAAAACACACTCCTCACTGTGTTCAGACACGGTGCATACGACTCAGTTCTTTCAAAATACAGCTTTTGGGGGTAATGGCTTAATATGACCAAGCTTTCTCGACTGGCTAATCTAGGTTAGCTTTTAGCTCTCGCTACCCCGCTACTTGGCGGACAAGAGGCTAAATTATCCCAAGTTCCTGTTTCGACTCTCGAAGGAGGACAGGGTAGAAACTGTTAGTTTCCCCTAAATTTAACCACAAGCGAGTGGCTCGTACCTCGAACTGGGTTTTGATCCGTCCTCGAGACCCTGAAACATGTTTGTTGAAGTCATCGCGTCTTGTTTCCCCCTTCCAGACAAGGTACGACTCTTCCGTTAATCCGCAATGCTGAAACCGTCGCGCTAACGCTGCTCCAGAAGTTGGTCACACAAAAAAAGCACTCGGAAGAGATAACCACGCCCAAAAGGCCGGGACACGTGTGTTTGGAAGTCAAAATAGTGGTCCTAAGCCAAAGTATGACTGGGCCGTGTTCAAATCAATCACACGCCGGTGGCAGTTTATTGGGTAAAATGAATTGTACGTCAACCCAAATTTTGCTTGTTGGTTGGCTGAATAGTTTCTTTCAAGGGGTCATCATAAACTTTCCCACTTCGTCAATGTCCGTGTAAAAAGTGGAGGAAGTTACAGCTATGATGAAAACAAACAAACAAACTATATTTTTAAATTATAGAAATACATCCACATTCAGCCTTTATTCATGTATATTTTTACTTTAATACGTTTTTACTATATAGACATTTCTTTATTATTTTAAGTGGATCCGTTTTGTGCTCCTTAAACTTGCAATCATTTTAAATGCAAATAAGTATCTCAAGAATTATCTAATTGATTGTGTTGATCCTATATTCTATATATAGCTTTTTCTCTCTCTTAGTTGATGGTGGACCACTGCAAGCAACAGATCCGCAAATATGAGGCACTGCATGTTAATACTTCACAGGGGTCAACAAATCCCTATTAGAAGTACAAAACTAAACGTTTCCAATTTAAATACCAAATAAACCTTCTCCAATTAAAATAATGTTTAATATTCAACATGAAATCTATTTTATGTATTTGCTGGTGAACAGAAAACGAGCATCAATGTCACACGAATCTGGATTGTGATTGGACCAAACGACTCAAACGCTGTTAGACTCTTAATTGTTATTGGCCCAAATCATAACTTTGCTGTCTGGATCTGAATTGTGATTGGACCAAACCTTCTGCTCGCTGTGGGATTCTGTATTGTGATTGGACTGGTCACGCCTCGGCTGTTGCGTAGCAGCAACGTGCTTCAATGTGACCAATCAGAGCGCGTTCTTTGCGAGGTACTGGGCGTGGTCGCAACACGAGGGAAAACAACACAGGAAGGTTTGAGAGTGTCAGCCGTACAGCTAACAGTTAGCTTTGCTGTTCGCCTAATGTGGATAAGTGATCAGCTCGCTTAAGCTGTTAGACGCCTCACAAGGTAAAGTGCTGATATTTTACAGGAGCTATTTTGTAGTCGTCTTTGATGTAGTCACGTTAACATGCAATGCATAGGCGCCTTTTTATCCCGAGTTTGATTGCCCGCTTTAACGTTAGCTGCCTAGCCTCGTAGCTAAGCTAGTTAGCCAGCCGTTGTTTTGGTTAGAGTTAACTCAATTTAATGGAACTTGTTGCATGATATATTATCGCCATAGAAAGAAACGGTTGTACTTCACCGGTGTTCGAACAAAATACGGATGTTTTGTTTTAGGAAGCAAAGCTTTAAGCTAGCCAACGACAGGAATTACATACCAGTGTTCAGAAGCAAGCGAAGTCGCATTAACAGCACGTTGTTGATCATTTGTCTAATTTTTCTCGAGTAAACAAAGACCAGTAATGAGAATCTAATGGGTCTTCATGGAGTGTTTTTCACATAACTACCTGGCTTAAATTCACACAATGTTCTTGACCATCCATCTTATTTCCACAAATGTGTCATGTTTCTATATTAGTGTGAATAAGCGCATAATGAGATGCAGAAGGAAATACAGTGTGCTGACTTTGGTCTGGATCCTTCTCTCTCTCAAACATTCACATTGTCTGTGGTCACTGAGCTTCACATCTGTTTTTTTATGGTAGACAGCTGTGATCACCCTGACACTCACTCTGCAAATACAGTAGCATGTCAAGACACGGATTAAATATTGTTTTACACCAAAGGCTGAGATATTATCAGCGCGGTTGCTTCGTTGTTACGAAAACGGTGATCCCCTACGCTGTGTCTTTGTTCTTGTAATAAAGAACATGATAAGTTGCATGTATACACGTTTATTACCGTTAATCATAGATAAATATATCTAAAAGGGTCGAGTGCTTTTTGTAGCTTAGCCTGAGAGAGAGAGGAAGGCACACCCTAATTGGCGCAGACTACCAACCTGCTAGCAAATGTCCTGGAAACAGTTTAAAAAGAGATGATTCTTAATCGGGATCAGGTCAGCATTGATGATTGGGATTGTCACAGCTACAGTAATCAAAGTGCCCTGGGATCAGTTATGCTTTTAGGATGTGTAAAGTGACCTAGAACACCCACTCTTACTAAAGGAGTGTAGCACGGCATCAACTAAACTCTCTTGTGTATTGCAGTGATAACTAAACACGGGCTTCCTTTACCTTTTCTATGCATCGTTTGATGAATTTGTGATCTTTGATGTCACTGAGCAAATGTGAATTTGTGAAAACAAAAACACCATCAGTTAAGTTATGATGACGTAGTTCCAGCAAAGTCCAGGCTCGGGAGTGAGTGAGTGAGTGAGTGAGTAAGGATTGTGCGTCCGCTTAAAGCGCTGAGCAAGTTCAAAATATGACTGTCGGTCAGCCTTCGTGGTAGCGAATTTATTTATTTTTTAATGGTAAACGTGTTTACTGTAGACGCTGAAAGCACTGAGGGCTTGAGCTGGACTTGCTGGTGTATCTCTGAGAGTCGAGCTAACAACGGTCGAGCCGCAGCTCAGTCAGTTTGAGCAGCAGCAGCGAGGAGAAGGACGAGCCTAAGCTGACTCTCGTTCTCGGGCTTTGAATATGTTTAAATCGGTCGAGTGCTGGGCTCCAAAATCTTCGGACTCATGGTGAAGAGAAAGAAGATAGCGTCCGCTGGCGAAGAGCTGGAAAACGGGTAACGGTCGCTCCAGAGACTACCACTTTTTAAAAAATAAACATTAGAGGTCGAATGCGCGAGAGCGTTTTTCGTCGTCGTCGTCTGTCGTTTGTGCTGGGCGCTAAAGTGCGGGGAGCTTTTCGCCTTCGATGTCGGATTAAACAAAGCAGAAACTATCAACTCGAGTTCGGCCAAAGCTGGGGGAGAGTGGGAAGTGAATTTGATCGAAATATTGTAGTTTTGGTCGAAGTCGTGAAGGTAGAGAGATATATTTTTTCGACGCGGTTTTGTTGGGACGTTGTGAGGGGATTTGAAACAAACAGCGGCGGCCATGTTGAGTTGGAGTGAACGAACGTCGCCTTTCTAAGTTGCTCGCGTTTTGTTTTTTGATTTTCTGGATGTGAAAGCTCGTAAAAATGTGCTTTGTTTGTGTCCCGACAGCATGACAGTGGGCCATGGGGCTGCCTCGGAAGCCGACGGAGCCAGCAAAGCGGTCAGAAAGCTTGAGGGCGGCGAGGACGAGGAGAGCGCCGCCGCCGAGCAGCCGAGCACAAAGAGGGACGGAGAAGAGGAAACGCTTTTGCCGTCCGCCGCCGTCCGACCCGGTTCGACTCCCTCTCTTTCCACCTTGTCCTCGTCGCCGAACCCAAGCCTTGGTTCGCCCCCGCACGGCCAGGACCAGCACCATTTTCTCCGCTCCAGCGTACGACCTCCGAGCAAGCGGATACGGAAAGAGCTCGCTGCCCCGGCCGTAAACGGTCACAGCGGCGCCAGAGCCAGAGGTTAGTCGCCCCTCACCTGGAGCACGAAAACTTGGGCTCCGCTTTATATTTTGTCTCTTGGATTTGATCGGTATCAAAAAACGCTAGTGGCTGGACTGTGTAAACGGAGATCAGTTGATGGAAAACGGGGAACTTCTAAAGCGAGAAGGATGCTGCTGCTTTCGTTTGATTTGTCAACAGCACACTGAGCCACAGTACTGATAAGGTGGAGGAGGCAGATTGTTTGACAGTTGACATCTGAATTACTTTTTGGCCTCATTTCCAAAGTAACACACTCATGTTGGAGTAGGAAAATTCGCAGATTGTTGAATGTCAGGAATCTCTTTTGAATTGAATTAAGACCGTGCTTGTTCTGAGCAACAGTGATTAAACAACAGTGTCTTGGCAGCATGTAAATGTATGGTGTTGCAAGGATGCTGAGTTGCATGTTACAGTTTAGATTGGACTGATCTTTAAATGCTTGCCCAGTTATGTTTGGTTTGGGGAAATTGACATGTGTGCTCTAACCGATGGTTTTGGAGTTTTTTTTTTTAAATGCACTATGCGATTTAGATTATAGTACAGTCATTTTTTGTTGGTGTCTGACCGTAGAGACAGAGTTGGTGGGGGAGCTGGGTGTTGTTGGCTTCTTTTTCTCCCCACGTGTTGTTTTTGGATCAGTGTATTGAGCAGCAGGTCTGGAACACCTCCGAATGACTGTGCACACACTTCCTGACGTATGTGTACAGACACACCGCCAACGTATACTTAAATTCATATGGCACACTAAAGGAAAAAAAGAAATTATTCACTAACATACTGTCCCATTTTTCATTCTTTGATTTGTCTTTTTTTTCCTCTCTCAGCTTGGACATTGTGCATGTTAGTGTATTTTAGAGAATCAGTTATAGTATTGCACTGATACTGTATCAGTATCTGTGATCGAGAATATCAATACCATTGTGCAGTTTCTGATGTACATGCATGCTACTGAGTGACACTTGGATGATCAGCAGTAAATGGAGCTTAACTGAACCAATCAACATGTCAGCAGTGTGGGATTATGTCACAACTCGCACAACCTGTAGTAAAAATGCTCATTACAAAATCTGTAATGCCAGTATGCTAGAGTGATGGCAAGGTCAGCAAGAATTGAAAACATACATGAAATTTAATTATTTGTTTAAAGGGTAGTTCAGTTGTTTTTCAAAATTTGCACAAATTATCACAATTTTATATATTAAAAACCCAGAAGACATGTAGGTTTAATGCACATTCTGGATAGTAAATAGAATGGATATCTTTGCGTTATAGACGTTCCTGATTCCTGTTATTACCGTCGTATTACCACTGTATTTTTCTCTAGAACATAGCATTGAACATCAAAAATATCTGAATGACTTCATATCTCAGCAGTTAAATTATGCAGAAATTTAGAAAAATGTGGAATTCCACTTCAAAGATAAACAAGTGCACAGTGACTTGTCATAGCTCTGAAAATATTGGCATATGTTAAGTTATCCAAACAGTAAACGCCATTGATTCAAATGTAGCATGCTTTATTTATGACAATGTTCACTGTTTTTACCTAAATAAAATATGTAAATATCAGGAGGGGGTGTCACTGCATTTCCAGTCAGTAGGAAACAGTGTTTCATTTTTCTTGGGAAGCACAGGAATTAACCATATATATTGTACAGTAGAGCTCATATAATTTGTAAGATGGCTAGGTGCTAAATTTGGTCAAAACTGCCCATCAGTTTATCTTGTAAGGCCTATGCTGTTGTTTTATACTGTAATACGTCCTGTTTTTGTATTTATTGATGTGCCTGTATGCGTTTGTGAGTGCACACTAGAACTATTCTGAGTAAGGCATGTACCGTGTAAACACCTTTCCTCCCCATAATAGTTTCCCAGTAATATTACCATGAATAATAAGCAAGGCATGTTTACTCTCAGCTTAAGCTTGTGACTTCTCTCTGTCCTCCTCTTATTTTTAGTTAGAATAAACATGTTCCATCTATAGCACCTGGACATTTTTTCATTATTTCTGGTCAGTTCACCCACTAAAGTCCAGATGTTTTGGTATGAGCTTACAGCTGTGTGGTGTGAAGCTGTAAAAGACTTCCTGGTTTACCTCTATGCTCTTCTTGCGCCCTTTCCTATTCTCTGCCTTAGGTGGTGATGCAGTCCCTGCCGTATCTACAACAGGCCACACAGGCTCTGGTGCAGGCTCTGGGGCTGGAGGGACCTCTCGGTCGACTCCTAGGAACCAGGGACCAGTGGAGAAAGATGAGGGGGGGAACCAGAAGCGTGCACGGAGACAGTGGGAGTCCTGGAGCACTGAGGACAAAAACAGTTTCTTTGAAGGACTTTATGAGGTAATCTTTGTTTTGTTTGGATATTTGTAAAATTCCCATTTGCTAAAGTCTTTTAGGATTTACCTTGAACTACTTTACATTGCAACAAGTGCGTCACTGAAAATAGTTGGAATGTCGCTGTCCAGCAACAAATTCTGATAGTTCTCTATTTATTTATTTATTTATTTATTAATTAATTAATCAATCAATCAGTCAATCATTGTGTTTTTGGCATAACCATCTACAAAGAATTTAAAGCGGATGATAGAAAGCTTTTTTTTTTTGTCAGGGCTGCAGGGAGGTAGTATGGTTTTATGCACTGACCAGAGTGACATAATGTTAACAGTTTTTAAGATTGTGACTATGATGTTACATCAACCCCCTCCCGGAAAACTGAATTATAGACATTGGTCACTTTTTTCCCCTTTCTTGGGTTCTCTCAGCATGGGAAGGACTTTGAGGCCATTCAGAATAACATTGCTCTGAAGTATAAGAAGAAAGGGAAGCCTGCCAGTATGGTAAAGAACAAGGAGCAGGTTCGCCACTTCTATTACAGGACCTGGCACAAGATCTCCAAACACATTGATTTTAATAACGGTAAGACATATAAAGGTTTCTGTTAACTGTGGTTAACATGGATTTTAGTGGTACTGGGTGTAGTATGACAAGTGGATGTTATTGAAAAGGAAAAGACGACTACCCACAGGAAATAAAAGTTATAAAAGATGCAGAAAGATTATATGCAGGGTGTGTATGGTTTTGATGCTTTTAAATCCAGTGTTGCATAAGTGTGTGCTGTGCTGCATCCTGGGGATGATGTTATGGTGGTCGGCTGGACCCTATATACAGTACAGTGAAAAACACGCTGCAAATGAATGAAGATTGTCACTTGTTTATTTTAGTTTTGCAGAGCATCTGTGAATTTGCAGTATACTCTATTACTTTGCAGGGCATTTATGAAATACAGCTCATATGTTGTGATTTTGTTGAAAGTATTTTCTGCATTAGTCTTCTCAGCCACTGTATGATGTTCATGGTTGTGCCATTTTTATCTTTTTATCTTTTACTCAGCGTATTCTCGTGTGCTGAAGAAGTCCTCCCAGGAGCTTTATGGCCTCATATGCTATGCCGAGCTCAGGAAGAAGGTTGGAGGCTGTAAGTAGTGTCTGCCTTGTTAGGTCAACGGGGGGAAAAAAAAAATTTTTTAATGGTTGCATTGTGAAGAAATATGCTTAATGGTTCTCCCTCTCTCTGTGTCTGTTTTCTGTTTTGTTTTGTTTTTTCTTCAGTAATGGATGACAAGAATGTTGCCAAACTGAATGAGCTAATACAGCAAGGGTAAGTGTATGTTCTTGTGTATGAGAGAAGAGACTGGGTTTGCATTATTCACAAAAGGACTGTGCAGTATGTAGTTGGGTTATATTGCAGCTGGATGAACCTGTAACCTGATGTGTGTTTGTGGTTTCAGGGCCACCACGGTTCGCTCTAAAGGCAGGAACCTTAGGATCAAAGCTCCCATGTGTCGTGCACTGAAGAAACTCTGTGACCCAGATGGTGTGTATCTGTGTGTTAGAATATATGTATGCGTGGTCAACTGAGAAATGTAAGTGAGATGGGAGCTTGTGAGAGACACTCTTAGAATGAAGGTCCAGAGAAACAGAAAATGGGTCTAGTTCTGGTTAGCGGCATAGTGGATGTCTGTAGAGGCTGTGGCACCCCTCCAGTGTGTAGGTAGGGTGAATACTGTGTTTCTATGGTTACAGGCTGTGTGGCTGATTGGAAAGTGGGAGGAGATGCAGATTGAGGCCACGGACAAAATAGAGGAACAGCGAGTTTAATAGTCTTTGTACATGTTGGTCCATCTAGTTTTCTGTTCTGCTTATTTTCCCCTGTCCTCTATTCTCTTTCTAAGGAGTGAGTGATGAGGAGGACCAGAAACCTGTTAGGTTGCCACTGAAGGTTGCTGTGGAGTTGCAGCCACGTAGTAACCATTCTTGGACTAGGGTTCAGAGTTTGGCTCATAATCCTCGTCTCAGGTGAGTGTTGCCTGTCTCACACAGCTGCGTTCACCATAACTGTTGCATGACAGCTTTACAATTAATTTTGGATCTAATGGCTGCTGAATGCGTTTTTATTTTTAATTTTTGTATTTTTTTTATTAATCCCGTACCTACCTTTTGCTTGCCAATACAGTGGCCTATTTGTTTGTTTGTTTGTTTTGTAAATCCATCCAACAACTCCTGAGTATTTGCTGTATTTTGTGCACTTTTAATCTGTCTCCAATATAGGGAATACATTCTTATGTATACTTTTTAACCTGCTTGTTTTGAACTTTTTAACAGCCTGCTTGGAGGTTTGTGATTCAGTTGTTGACAATGAAAAGCACTAATTTGAGCCTTGAAAATAGTTTTTAAATATGTACATTGCTTTTAGTCAAGAGTAACAACTTCTGCTAGACAAATATGCTTAAACTATCTGAAAAATCAGAGAAACAGACTGAAATTAAGTGATGCAAAGTCAACTCTGTTTTAGTGAATAATGTCATGTTTCTCTGTTGCACAGTTGATCTCTGATATGTTTATTTTAGGATGGTAGTCGAGTTGCATAGGAAGGTGTCCAGTCTCATTGAGTTCCTGAAACAAAAATGGGCCATTCAGGACCAGCGAATTGTATCCTTTTAACACAGATGTCTCTGTTGTGTGTGTCTGTGAGTGAGAAACCTCATTGTTCAGTGTTCTTCAAAATGTGGAGAGCAGTCCAGTGGAACGACATTCAAGTTGCTCTTGTTGGGTAGTGTTTGTTTGTTTTTGTTTGTTTGTTTTGTTTTTTGTTGCATGTTTCAGGAATTTGACAAGTCCATTCTTTTTGTCAACTTTAACATCCATACTTGTTATCCATATTTGTTATGGTTTATGCCCTTAGCCAGAATGTGTGTAGCTTAAGAGCTTGGCAGAGAGGGAGGCTCTAGAGGGTGCAGCTCCGCCTGGCGAGTCTGAGGATTTATTCCTGTATCCAGCAGAGAGCAGCACCATCATTGCATTGCCAGGTGTTGCTCGTGTTGTTCACTCCAAGGCCTCCTGCACAGTACACTGGCAAGAAAGTGGGCGTGGTCGCCCAGGTGTCAGAGACCTGCCAGCCGCCCATATCCTAGGCATTCAGCCTGTTCGAGGAACAGGGAAACAAGGCAAGGGTGGCTCAGGAGGCACAGACTCAAAAAAAGTTGATGGGCAAGCTCCTGAGGGTTCTGATGGCAGTATCTCAACTCCTGGGACAGAGAACAATTTCAGCTCTGCCCAAAACACTAACTTTCTTACTCCTGTCACTCTGTCGTCATCATCTTCCTCCCCTTGCCCAGCACAGGAGGGTAGTGGGACATTGACTGTTGACCCAACAGGGACATCTCAGACGCAGACATGCTCTAGTGGGAGAGCTAAAGAAACTGTCAGTCAAAGAGAATCCATCCTGACAGACCAGAGCAAAGAGGAGCCTGGACCAGGAGGTGGAGCCACAGCAGATGGAATGCCACCTCCTTCCGAGTCTGCAGGCCGAGTTGAGGAGGCAGCTGGGAATGGACGCTCCCCGCAGCAGATTCGCGAAGAGGGCTGGAGCTCGCAGGGCTCTGAGAATGTAACGCTAGCCGAACTCTACCTCATGCTGGGCAAGCCGGGTAAACTGCAGCTGGAGTATGAGTGGCAACCCAAGCCCCGCCCCACAGCCCTGTCCACCACTCATCGCATGCTTCGCTGTCTCCTCAGGCTTGTCTCATCAGAGGTCAATCCCAAACCCGTGAGTTTCCTTGTATTTCAGTAAAATTAAAGACCAGTTGCTAATCATTTTTAACTTAGTTTTGAAAATGAACATAATCTAGAAAATTTATAAAAAAGTTTAAAGTTTATTGTATTGTATCTTATTGTTATTGTATTGCATTGAATGGCACAGAGTTCTGTGTTCAACTCTGTTTCTTTTTCTCTTGGTGTCTGCAATGACATATTTGTTTCTAGCAGTATCTGAGCTCAGGACTGTCTTTTTCTCTAAGCTATTAGTAACTAGCAAAGATACTTTCTCTAGATTGACAAAGCACTTTTTGTAAGTCACTCTGGATAAGAGCGTCTGCTAAATGCTGTAAATGTAAATGTAGAAAACCTAGTGAATTTATGACCAGTCTAACATTATGTGAGGTGCCCTGTTTTTTCTGCCTTCTCTTTGCCTTTTTGCTCTCACTTTCTCAGGCTCCAGATGTGTGTTCAGTCGGGACATCTCCAGTGAAGCCGGGGCAGGAGGAGCAGTCTCTGACGCCTCCAGGCAAAGCTCAGGCTGGGGGGACTCGCAGCCCCAGCTGTGGCCGCCAGCAGCACACAGCGCGCTCTAAAATTCTGCCCAATGCAGCCAGCACAGGTACATAACATATTTCTTTATGTTTTCAGTCCATGTACTAGACATCCAACTTATCAAGAAGGGTTATACAATCCAGGTGAGGTGCAGTTATCCTGGCAATGCACTAGACAAATTCAGTACATATTTCTCCACAGGTGGGCGTAATCTGCCACGTTCTCTATTGGTTTCCGGAGGTGACTGTGATGGGGGTGTGTTCGCTGTTCCGACAACTCTTCCGCCCAATAGTTCTCGGCACTTACGGATGTTTTCTCCCAACAAGGAGGCAGAGCTAGCCTTCCGCCAGCAGCTGGACTCAATCAGTGTAAGTGGGTGCCTAATTTAGAATTCAGGCCAGTCAAAAATTGGTTTAGCTCCAGCTTATCTCAAACACAGAAGTGAGTGCCACCAAATTCCATTACATTTGAGTTTAAACGTCATAACTGTGAATTACAATTTTTGACTTGAATTGTGAGGGGATGGAAATTAAACTTGATTACTGTAATGCTGAGTGGACAATACCCAAATCTCTGAATGGCTACACTTCTCACAACATTGTATAATTTATTTACATCCTGTTGTTTGTCAATGTAGCAGAGTGTACACTGTACAAAGGCTCACACGCTACATTGTATATCACCTGGAGAGATCTATGACGAATCGTGCCCCATTACAGAAGTCTCACGAAAGCAAATGTGAGAAGTGTCTCTTGTGCCAGCCTGGAATTTAAGAAACCTACTGTAGTTGGTTCTGCACTATTTGGGCATTAATCATTTTTAAACAAGGACACCGTTTTCAAGCAACTCGTGCTCTTTCCATACTTTTGTCCATGAACTTTTGTAGGATTCACTCAGGAACCATTAACACTACATGAGCAGTCATTATGGGTGCATGCAGCAGTTTGTCGCTGATCTGGATGGTTTGTTGAAGATTGAAAAATTTGTCTGCAGCTAGAACATTGGGGATAATATGTAATTTAGGTGAAACTTAGAATTCTTGGCAGATCACCATTGCATTCAATTTGTTTTGCTATCAGGACTTCTATGTTTTTGGGTTCTTGGATTACAACTGCACTAAGAAAAATAGAGTTCTATTCTTATCTTGATTAAATTACTATTTAATTTTCTTATGTTTGCTTTTTAGTCAGATATTTTCCTACCCAAGCAAAGAAAGGTGGGCAGGGGACGCCCACTGAGGAAGCCACTCGTTGTGCAGGTGAGACAAGCGTATATGGAGAGAAGTTAAAGGGTGGAACAGGCCTAGACACAAGAAATCAATGGAAAGGATATTTTTCCTTCATGAATGCTGAAGGATTGTTGCTGTCACTGTTGACTGTGACTACATCTTAGACTACAGGTTTCACTTGCTTCTCAAACATTAATGGGATCTGTTCTATGTTTGCAGAGAACTTTGCTGCCTCGAACAACAGGAGACACCTCCCAGCATGTGTGCTCCTTCTCCATTCTCTCCAATTCTTCAGCTACTGGTAAAATACATGTTCACATTCTGTTAGCTGTGTCACTTGGCTCTCAGTATCCATCCATCCATCCATTATCTTCCGCTTGTCCGGGGTTCGGGTCGCGGGGGCAGCATCCTAAGCAATGAAGCCCAGACCTCCCTTTCCCCAGCCACTTCCACCAGCTCTCCAAGGGGGATTCCGAGGCGCTCCCAGGCCAGCTGGGCGATATAGTCGCGCCAGCGTGTCCTGGGTCTTCCCCAGTGATGTGACCCTGAGGTCACCAAACCGGACACCCTCCATCCCTTGACTGCGCTTAGAAATTCTATCCATAAAAATTATGAATAGAATCGGTGACAAAGGGCAGCCCTGACGGAGTCCAACTCTCACTGGGAACGAGTCTGACTTACTGCCGGCTATGCGAACCAAACTCCAGCTTCGTTTGTACAGGGCCTGAATGGCTCGTAGCAAAGAGCCATGTACCCCGTACTCCCGAAGCACCTCCCACAGAATACCCCGGGGAACACAGTCGAATGCCTTCTCCAGATCCACAAAGCACATGTGGACTGGTTGGGCAAACTCCCATGAACCCTCCAGAATCCTGGAGAGGGTGAAGAGTTGGTCCAGTGTTCCACGACCAGGGCGGAACCCGCACTGTTCCTCCTGGATCCGAGGTTCGACTATAAGCCGGACTCTCTTCTCCAGTACCCCTGCATAGACCTTGCCAGGGAGGCTGAGGAGTGTGATTCCCCTGTAGTTGGAACACACCCTCCGGTCCCCTTTTTTAAAAAGAGGCACCACCACCCCAGTCTGCCAATCCAGTGGCACCGCCCCCGATGTCCACGCAATGTTGAAAAGGCGTGTCAGCCAAGACAGCCCCACAACATCCAGAGCCTTGAGGAACTCAGGGCGGATCTCATCCACCCCTGGAGCCTTGCCACCAAGGAGCTTCTTAACTACCATAGCGACTTCGGCCTCAGTAATGGACAAGCCTATTCCCATGTCCCCAGACTCAGCCTCCTCACTGGAGAACGTGTCGGTGGGATTGAGAAGGTCCTCAAAGTATTCCTTCCACCGCCCAATGACGTCTTCAGTCGAAGTCAGCAGCACACCATCTCCACTATATACAGTGCTAGTGGCACACTGCTTTCCCCTTCTGAGTCGCCTGACGGTTTGCCAGAATCTTTTCGGAGCCGACTTAAAGTCAGTTTCCAAGGCCTCACCAAACTCCTCCCATACACGGGTTTTTGCCTTGGCAACAACTGAAGCCGCAGATCGCTTGGCCTGTCGATACCTGCCAGCTGCCTCTGGTGTCCCACAGGCCAACCATGCCCGGTAGGACTCCTTCTTCAGCTTGACGGCATCTCTCACCTGGGGTGTCCACCACCGGGTTCGAGGATTACCGCCCCGACAGGCACCAACTACCTTACGGCCACAGCTACAGTCAGCCGCTTCAGCAATGGAGGAATGGAACATGGCCCATTCTGAGTCAATGTCCCCCACCTCCCCCGATATCTGGTCAAAGTTCTGACGGAGGTGTGAGTTGAAGATCAATCTGACAGGATCTCACTATGCGTTTGGGTTTGCCTGGTCTGACCGGCATCTTCCCCCACCACCTGATCCAACTCACCACCAGGTGGTGATCAGTTGACAGCTCAGCTCCTCTCTTTACCCGAGTGTCCAAAACACATGGCCGCAAGTCCCATGACACGACTACAAAGTCAATCATTGAACTGCGGCCTAGGGTGTCCTGGTGCCATGTGCACTTATGGACATCCTTGTGTTCAAACATGGTGTTCGTGATGGACAAACTGTGGTTTGCGCAGAAGTCCAAAAACTGAACACCACACGGGTTCAGATCAGAGAGGCCATTCCTCCCAATCACACCCCTCCAGGTCTCACTGTCATTGCCCACGTGAGCGTTGAAGTCCCCCAGTAGGACAATAGAGTCTCCAGGAGGAGCACTTTCAAGCACCCTTCCCAAGGACTCTAAGAAGGCTGGGTACTCTGAACTGCTGTTCGGTGCATAAGCACAGACAACAGTCAGGACCCGTTCCCCAACCCGAAGGCGTAGGGAAGCTACCCTCTCGTCCACCGGAGAAAACCCCAACATACAGGCGCCGAGTCGAGGGGCTATGAGAAAGCCCACACCTGCCCGCCGCCTCTCACCATGGGCAACTCCAGAAAAGAATAAAGTCCAGCCCCTCTCAAGGAGATTGGACCCAGAGCCCAAGCTGTGTGTTGAGGTGAGCCCGACTATATCTAGCCGGTATCTCTCAACCTCGCGCACCAACTCAGGCTCCTTCCCCGCCAGTGAGGTAACGTTCCAAGTTCCAAAAGCCAGTTTCAGCAACCGAGGATCAGAATGCCAAGGCCCACGCCTTCGGACACTGCCCGATCCACAACGCACCGAACCCCTACTACTGCCCCTCCCATTGGTGGTGGGTCGATGGGAGGGGGCTCTCAGTATATCAGGCCAAAACATAGGTTTTCATGTTCACTTTTTGTTGTCTTTTTTAAATTTATTTTTAATATTTATTATTAATTTTTTATTTATTTATCCATCTTTCTTCTTTAGGCACGGGTTCTTTTCGGCCAATCCAAACCCGGCTCCCATCGACCCGTCCCATTCCTCTCAAACCTGCGTCCGCTACAATAAATCCCAGTTCTACCAGTCAGCTGTCCAGTAAGATTGCTGTCAAATCAGTAGTCCACCCTTTGCTGATGAATTTTTACAAATCACCTTCTAAACTTGCTTCAGCTGCCCCTGTTTTGCTATTATTAGTAAAATCTTTTGTCTGAAATTGTGCTTCAGGTGCAATTGACCTGGCAGCAAAGTCTGCAGGCATTATCCCAGGAAGTCCCTGTCGAGAGGTGGAGGGCCCTGCTGTAGAGACCCGCCTCAAAGGACCTGAGGACACCACGCCACCCGTGCCTGATGCTCCTGAACCTGAGCTGCTCCAGCAGGAGCCAGAGGTGAGTGAAAGAAAAAGTAATTACTTACATTGAGCTGTGTTAAACACTACGAAAAAAATATTTCACAAGACAAAGTTATTTTTTATGTATATCCATAAAAATCCACAATATCCATGTGGAAGACAAAAGTATATGGCAAGTATTTAGTATAAATAAATGATAAAATCTAAGATATGTCCTTGAACACAGAAATGAGCTGCTTTTTCGCCCTGATTTTAATTTTCCCCTTCTTGCTGCTTTTTTTGTTAGGGTGCTTTGCAAAACGGCGTTTCTCCACCGTCCCCAGAGGGTGGTGACTCCCTTTTGGCACCTCCCAGTGTTGCTTCCTTATTGGATATTTCTCTGCCTGGTCCTCCAGACGAATCCCTCCCCTCTGGAGAGCCCCACACTCATATTAGTGACTCCATTATTGAGCTTGCCATTAATTCTGCTCACTATGGTAGGTGTGGGTAAATCTGCTACTGGTATTGAAATATGGCTCTTAACTGAAGTCCAATCCTAGATTTGTATTAACTGGTAATTAACTGTTAATGTAACTAGTTGGCAAGGTAGAAACCACATTTAATCCCTGAGTAAAGGGAAGACATACAGTGTGTAATACATAAACCTCAAAATCTGTGACGTCATTAACTCTGTTACTGGATGTGATTCAGTTGCCATAGCCCAGATTCTATTTTAATGTGTGATATTTTTTCCATAATATGCCCTTCATATCATTCTTAGGTGATGGATCGTCTCTTTCTCCTCCAAAACTCAATGGAACTGACCGGTCCAAACTCCTCCCCTCACCCAGTGACAGCCCCGCCCACAGCTGGATGCCATCTCCTACGCATGACCCTCAGTGGTACCCCAATGACTCCAGCGACTCAACTCTGGGCTGCCTGCTCTGTGAGTACCATGTGCTCACTGAAAATTTAACTTTTAAAAAATCCATGTTGGATAATAGGTTGTTAAATATGTGTAGGTAGTGCTGTTATGCCCAAGAATCTAAATTGACTCAAAAGCATCCCTAAACCTCAATACTCATTAAGAATGTAAAGATTTATGAATATGCACGACTAGGGACCATGGACCAAGAACAGCTTGGCTAACTGTTGAACACAAAAAAACAGGGGCTCCCGAGTGGCACAAGGAGGAGATTGCAAGTTTGATCCCTGATGATGCTACAGCCATCCGTAGCCAGTCCAAGAGAGCACAATTGGTCTTACTCTCTCTGGGTGGGTAGGATGGCCTCCCCCTTCTTCCCCCATCACTCAACACGATGCTAGTCAGCGCAGACGTCTGTTAGAGCTTACGTAATAAGTCTGGCGGTTGGTGCTTTCCTCCGAGTGTTTTCGGCTGTCCAGTGCATTGCAGTGCATTGACGTTGCATGAGTGGTAGTTCCAAAAGAAGCGGTGGCTGGTTTCACAAGTCTGTGAGGAAGCCTGTCTTAGCCTTCATTGTTTTTTGCAAATATTCACTCATTTTGAATTTGATGCCTGCAACAACGTTCCAAAGAAGTGGGGACAGGGGCATGTTTACCACTGTGTTACATCACCTTTCCTTTTAACAACACTCAATAAGCGTTTGGGAACTGAGGACACTAATTGTTGAAGCTTTGTAGGTGGAATTCTTTCCCATTCTTGCTTGATATACAACTTCAGTTGTTCAGCAGTCCGGGGTCTCCATTGTCGTATTTTGCGCTTCATAATGTGCCACACATTTTCAGTGGGAGACAGGTCTGGACTGCAGGCAGGCCAGTCTAGTACCCGCACTCTTTAACTACGAAGCCACGCTGTTGTAACACGTGCAGAATGTGGCTTGGCATTGTCTTGCTGAAATAAGCAGGGACATCCCTGAAAAAGATGTTGCTTGGATGGCCTCTTTGGCCCGGAGGACGCGACGTCTATGATTTCCAAAAACAATTTGAAATGTGGACTCGTCAGACCACAGGACACTTTTCCACTTTGCGTCAGTCCATCTCAGATGAGCTTGGGCCCAGAGAAGCCGGCGGCGTTTCTGGGTGTTGTTGATATATGGCTTTCGCTTTGCATGGCAGAGTTTTAACTTGCACTTGTAGATGGAGCGACGAACTGTGTTCACTGACAATGGTTTTCTGAAGTGTTCCTGAGTCCATGTGCTAATATTTGGTTTTGGTAATAGTTGGTTTTCTGCCTTGCCGCTTACTTGCAGAGATTTCTCCAGATTCTCTGAATCTTTTGATGATATTATGTATGTAGATGATGAAATCCCTAAATTCCTTGCAATTGCACTTTGAGAAACATTGTTCTTAAACTGTTGGACTATTTGCTCATGCATTTGTTCACAAAGTGGTGAACCTCTCCCCATCCTTGCTTGTGAACGACCGAGCCTTTCAGTTTTTATTTATGTTTTACACAACATTCCAACTTCATTGGAATTGGGGTTGTAGGTTAATCAGTAACATAATTGGGTAGAATTGTACATAATAATTATACATGTACATAATAATTATACATGTAATTGGGTACATATTGCAAATTTCTCTGTCTCTTTGTTTTAAATTATTCAAGTGTTTATTCTTTTACATAAATGGTTGCAACTGTAATAAGCGCAACTTCCCTCTTGGATCAATAAAGAATTCTGATTCTGATAAAAAAAAAATGCATTCCAAAGAGGTGGAGTCTTTCAGAAGTAATGATTGGAAGGGTTTTCCACACTGAAAGACTGCAGGCAAATTGTGCAACAATTAAAGAAAAGCATTTTTCAGCATAAATTAACATGGAGCTTGGAGATTTCATAATCTATGGCTCATCATCCACAGAAAAAATTCAGAGAATCCAGATAAATCTCTGCGTGTCAGGGACAGGGCTGAAAACCAGTATTGGCCTGCTGTAATCATCAAGTTCTAGGGTGGTACTGCATTAAAAACAGACAAGAGTAGTGGAAATATCACTGCTTGGACTTGGGATAACTTTCAGAAAACATTGTCTGTGAACACAGTTCACCATTGCTAGGGATAGGTATTAAGAACCAGTACTAAGTTGGTACTAGTTCCTGACTGAACAGTACCAAAATATCGCTCTGACAAATGGTGCTGCTAACAGTATTGATGTACTGTTAATTCATTCTACATAGCAAGCTTTTTCAAATAGTCTGTGCTTGTTTGCATCATCAGGAGGGGTGTTCTGCTCTCCATGTGACGCAAGCGCTTGCATGCCTTTGACTATCTAAAGCGTTTTGTATGCTGAGCAAAATTCTCTGCTCTTTGGTCACGGCTGAAAAGGTCAGAAGTGATGTTTGGGAACTCCCCAAGAAACTCTGTGGAGTTGGGTGTCTGGTCTATAATTGAAACTTTATTCTAATTATGTAAATTAACATGTAGAGGCTGAAAAACAAAGTGCCCGCTAGCTTTTCTTTCCTCCCCCAAACTCTGCCAAAGAACCTGTAATTAGGCACTTTAACCTAAAAGTTTTGGTGAAAGTAAAACCAAGGCAGCCACATTTCTTTCCTGAGTGAAGAACTTGCACCACAGTGTGGCTACGCCATGATATGTAAAGAGAATAACACCAGCAACCTCATGGCACACTGGCAAATGTAGCATTCTAAAATTGTGCTACTTTACCTGCTGTCTTACTGTAGCACGTATTTATAGGTAGTTTTGTACATAAAATTCTAGGTAGGATAGTGCCTGAAGCAAGAGCATATAGCATCATTTAAGATGGAATGGTTAAATTAAGCTATCAAAAACTTAGATCACCTTACAAAAATGCTACCAGCATTAGAATTATGAAGCTGAAGTCAGTTTCCTATCCACTAGCTTCTTGTTTGAATTTACCCATTCCACATTAAATGGTACAGCAGCTATGTGCTCATGCCTCAGGTGCTATAATAATACTTGCTGCGCCATTTAAGGTGGAATGGGAAAATTCGAACAGGAAAGCTGGCAGATTGGAAACCAACTTCAGCCTCATAACTACAGGTATGATAGGTAGGATGGTTTGATAGTCTAGTCTGAATGTCCTTATCAGGAAACGTTTTCAGCATTAGAGTAATTAGGATACATTGGTAGTCTGAATCAGCTTATTGTGGGGGAAGCAGTAATATTGAGCTGAATCTGTCCTGAACCAAAATTTGGTAGCTAGTATAGCATAAATTGCTAACTGCTAGGTAGTATAAGTTTGAGTTTAGTATTTTCACATATAGTTTGTTTTAAGAGTTCTGTTAAAGTGAACCCAAAAGGGAACCAACTGCAAATGACCTCAGTTCTTTTTATGTTCACAATGTAAGTGAACTAATAAAAAGGAGACTTTTCTTTCTGGTCCTTTGAGATATCAGACACTGTTCATTGTTCAGAACACAACTCCTTTAGAACTCAGACCCCTTTCACACCACTTGGTGTGTGAGGTGTTCTCTGATAAACCTGACCTTTCAGGTGTCTAGAGGAACTACCAGACCCGCCTGCTGCGCTGCTATTGGCCACACTGAAACCACTGGCCAAAGCGCATTGCACAATATTGGAAAAATGACCCTGCGTGTGTGCCACGGTCTGCCACGGTCCCTTTTCTGCTGTGCTCCTCACTGAGCTCCACCTGGCGTTTGCGGTTTATTTTCCTTCATTCAGAGTTCAGTGTGAAAGCAGCTTAAAGTTGTGTTGCATGCCAAATGAACCTTTAACATGTAACTTCACGTGGGTTCTCGCATCTTAGCACTTTAATATGTCAGTGCTGCTGTCTTGTCGCAGATAACGGGCTGAATTTATTCTGAGAAGAACCTTATAAATGATCCTTTGTCTGTTTTTACCTGCTGAACTGCAGGAACACTGTGGCTGTGTGTACAGCAAGCCCCAATGTCATCACCAAAGAGCAAAGCAAAAGCTGACAGGGGCCATTTGGTTTTCACAATGCACAAATCAGTCGAACCACAAAATGAACTACAAACTAGTTTTGTGTTCAGTGAGATGCTGAAACAGCCCAAGTTTGAAAACGCCCTTTGTGTGAGCTGTTTTAACAACCAGGGTAACTGATTGTGTATTGCTTGTGTTTGTAATTTTTTTTTAACCGTAGGGAGATGACCACAGCCTTTTCACGTCTTTTCATGACATGCCTTTGTACTTTGCGCCACATTTATCAATAAGAGTATCAACAAGTATTGGTATCAATAAGCAGTATCCTAATGATACCCATCCATAGTCACTGCATCCACAGATGGAAGTTAAAATTCTGCCATGCAAAGAAGAAACCATATATAAAAGGATCCAGAAAGGCCACCCCTGTGATGGTATGAGGGGGGCTTCAGTGCACATGGCATGGGTGACATCTGTGAAACCATACTTTGCATATATTACAACAACATGGCTCTGCAGTAAAAGAGTCCAGGCGCTAACCTGGCCTGCCTGCAGTCCAGACCTGTCCTTTATTAAAAACATTTGCTGCATTATGAAACGAAAAATACAACAAAGGAGAGTCCAAACTGGACTCCCATATATCCCATATCAAGCAAGAATCGTAAAACATCTTACTTGACTACAGAAGTTGTGCTCCTCTGTTCCCAAATACTTACAGAGTGTTGTTAAATGAAAAGGTGATGCAAAGTAGTGGCAAACATGTCCCTCTCCCAGCTTTTTGAAACATGGCATCACATTCTAAATTTTTTAAAATTACAACATTTCTCAATTTAAAATTTGATGTGGTCTTTGTACCACTTCCTATTAAATATAGGGTTTAAATAATTTGCACATCATTGCGGTCTGTTTTTATTTACGTTTTGTACATGAGAACACCCATGTTTAATTGTAATGCATTTGACAAGCGTGACAATCATAATAAGCCATTAAGGAGGAGTTTAAAAATGCATTTTAATTGCAAGGTTTTTTCATTGTGTTTATGTTGAATGCTTTCCTTCCCTCTTGTTTTTGTGCAACAGCGCAATTGGTCATGTAATATGAACAGAAGCTCTACAATTATACAAACTCATACACTGATCAATCTTCTGCCTGTTCTCCTCACTGCAGCAAGCCTGGTGTCTCCTGATAAGACTCGTAGGACTGTCCTCCCCCCTGTAGAGCCCTCCAGTGGTACAGCCTTGCTTGGGCCTAGCCTGCTGGACAGCAACTCCCATGATTCTTTTCAGGCTCGTGGGCTGCCTGATGTAGTGGAGGTAAGAGTCTGCCTCAGTTGTCACTCAAATGAGAGACTCTCTTACATTGTAATTGTTTAATGTGAATAGTGTGATATTTTTAGCCAAGAAATGCATGAATAATGGCAGAATAAGGGCAGAAATTCCCCAGCAGGTAAACGTTACAGTATTTGGTTTGTAAGCTTTGCTTCATTTGCCTTCAAAGCCAGCAGCAAGATAAACTTCTGTACACCTCAAAAAAATTTTTTTTGTTTTTTTTTTTCCTGCCAAATGTCTCAACCTTTAATTGCTGCCTCACCTTGAGTAAGCGTGTGTTGAGCGTTTACTAAAGCGAAAACACCAATAACTTTTTGCTTGAGCAAACATGTCAGTGCCAAATAAAATTTGATATTTCTAATAACAGCAGCTTATAAATGACTCTGTAGCGGCAACAATGACATTATTAGATCATGGATTTTACAAAATAATAATATGATATGGTAAAATAATAATCTGTCACATTAAGTTTAAGTTGGTTCATCTGTTTCAACAGTGAAGTGAAAGTTAAGGAAGGCATCTACTGAGGTAAATAGAGATGGGATTAAAAAAAAACACAATTCATTAATTAAATGACTCATCTCTGTCCATAACTTGTAGTGTTTCTGTGCCTGTGAAGAGATTCGCCACAAAGCCTTGTGCCAAACTGTGCCAAAGCCTATCAGCCAAAACTTATATTGAACTGTCACTGTATGACTTGGTTAACGATAGTGACCGTGCCTATCAAGTGCAAGTGACCAACTCTACAGTCTAACAGCTAATTCAGGTGGGACTTTACAAAACAAGATGAAACGATCTGTAACTTGCACTACTGTCTGTTCAAAATAAATGACAAGAAACCTAACCTTAGTGTTTTTGCCCCCCGCCCCCACCCCCACCCCAATTGTATGGAACACGTACCGAACCATGAGGTCTAAACTGCAGCGTGAACCCAGCCATGATTTCTGTGCATCATTCTACCCCTAATGACCCCTGATTAAAATAATGAAAATGGAGAATAAGCATAAGGCGAGAACATCTAAAGCTAGGGAAAATTAAGGGTAAAATCTTTAAAGGGGAATTCTGCTTTTTTGTTGTTTGTTTGTTTGTTTGTTTGTTTGTTTTTGTTTTCCCCTTTCCCTCCTCCACTCTGGTCTTTTTTGTGTAACCCAGTTCTTGACACAAGATACAAAAGTCATAGTGGTTTTATATTAAATGCTTCATATTAGAGAAACTTGCTGAGTTAAAATTGTTTACTGTGCTACTAAGAACAAGACATCTAAAGCGTTAAATTCCTCCAAAAGATACCTCACAGAAAGCTTTTTATCTGAGTGGTTATAAAAACTGTATCTGATGACTGACTTAGACGTTGTTTTACAACAGTTTTGTGGGTTCCGTGTCATCAGTTTTACCACTGTCAGCATTTAAGACTCAGACATTGACATTGAGTCTTAAATCAGACATTGTTTTGGACAGTAAATAAATAAATATTTGTGTTGTAGACATCAGTAAGTTTACTGCAAGGCACCATTTCACAACAAACAACTCTGAATGGGC
This sequence comes from Pygocentrus nattereri, assembly GCF_015220715.1. Lineage (NCBI taxonomy): Eukaryota > Metazoa > Chordata > Actinopteri > Characiformes > Serrasalmidae > Pygocentrus > Pygocentrus nattereri. The sequence goes on along the minus strand of NC_051224.1, from coordinate 14,138,747 downwards.
ATTGGCATCTCAATGATTGGATTATGCCATAACGTCAAAATTAGTGTAATTCTCCTTCAGAATTGAAAGGCGGGCTATAAAAAGCCCAAATGTAAAATTAGAACTGAAAGCGAGCACAACATATTTGGAAAATGATGTCCAAACCCGATGTGAGAAGTCGGGTCTCTTCAGATTCAGACAAACATTTCAAGTTCTAGTCTGCATAACTATATATTTTGTGTATTTCTTTTGGGCCAGATGGATACTCAGCTTGCCTGCATGATGAGTGAGAGCAGCGTTGACTACATTGCCCGCTTCAATGATCTTGCCCAAGAGTTATCCGTCTCTGAAGCAAGTCTGCCTCCTCCAGGGGTTTGAGATGAAGAGGGTGAGGGGTTCTGTCCCTGCTTCACCTTTCCCACACATCGGGGTTGATGTGCTTGTATGGAGCTCTACACTATCAGTTCCAGACCCGCAATGTGTGGGACAGTGATGTAGAAGAATTCCAGTTCCTCCAGTTAGTGCGTGTGCGCGTGTGCGTGCATACGTGCGTGTTTGATTGAGCTTGTTGTAAGTGCAATAAAGACTGCCATGATCCTCGAGACTTTTCAGGATCAAATGTGTGCACCCATCGTTTCGTGGCTGTGGTCTTGAGAGCCACATTCCATACACTTCTTAAACAAATTTGTTTACAATGCAACCTCATGTACAGGAAACAAAGATCCGCCATATCTGAACAAATATTGCCTCCTGTAGATTTCTTTCCTTTCTCTTACGTCTGTCTCACTTTCCTGTTTGTGTCTGAGATGCATCTGTCTGTGTAAAGAGCCAAGGATGCTTTTCTGTGTTTGTCTTTGTGATTTTGTTCCTTTTTGGAAGATACCTGATCTGTCCTTGATTATCCTTTGCAAAATCCTGAATAAGCCATAAGTGTGCATGTGTAAATGTGTGTACATACAGTACACATCCTCCATATGCAGTCAATGTTGTATTTTTTTTGTTTTGTTTGTTTCTTTGTTTTTAATACTCTGGCTTCATAGTTCAATTGGCTTTGTCTAATTCAATATTGATTATCTGAAGACACTGCTAGAAGGGTTTTTATTTATTTATTGTGGGAAATGCAAGAACTAATTGGAAATTTCACCAACACTAAAAGAAAAACAACTAAGCAAAAGTCCATTTTTATATACTACCCTAAGATTTGTTAGTTATCAAATAACTAAATGCCCTTTGGTTTGATGGTTAGTACTCACAGCACTAAGTTGTTATTGTCTGCTTTTAAAGCCAGTAACTGGATGGTTTAAATAGTCATTGACACACTCTTGTGTACCCTGTTTCCGATAGAATGAATGTGTAATGTTTCTGATGTAAATAGATCATAAAAAGGTTCCAGTATTCACTGCGCTTTTTATAACATACTGTAAATTATTTGGATTATTTATTAATTTACATTTTTCAACAGTGATTTTTTTTAAACTTCCAAGGCATCTCCTTCCTGATGATTGAAAGATCCCTGTATTTGTTAAAAAGGGGTTTTACTTCACCATGTAAAAAAGAAATAGAGAGTTTCAAACCTGGTTCTCAGTGTCCTTCCCTGTTTGTTCATTGAAAGTTATGGCTGTTTGTTGAAAGCTATGGGTGTTTGTGGCTTTTTTGGTGTCGTTTCCACCAAAAAATTCCATTCTTTATGAATGTAATGTTATAATATTACTACCAAACATTATGATTATTTTACATTAAGAGCATTTTATTTCTCTTTATTTAACAAAGGCTCCCTAAGGACCACGACGTTACACGTCCGTGTTTTAGTCTAAAACCCGTCAGCATTGAGCAGTAACTTTCTTGATGAATCAGATTTACTGCCTTAACTGACACCAACTTGCCATTTGGGCCAGTAGGTTCTCATACTTAGTTTTAAGCGAGAACTTAAAAAAAATCTTGAGATTTTAGGACAGTCTGGCAGCCACCCCCAAAAAAACCTCTGTGGGAGGGTGTAAGAAATCAAACTGGTCCATACCAAAACTGCCACAATGGGCCATTTGGTGTATTTTTGGTCCTGCCGTTCTCTTTTGCGTGTACCCAGGAGGACCGTCAGGCCGATGGGTGTCACGTTTCTTATTTTAACATTGAAATAGGGCTCTCCCAACCCAAAATTCCCGGAGACACAGACGAGGGCTGTTTTTTAGCTGTCTGACCAATACCGCGGGGAAAAGATCTTAAGATATGAGGTAAATGCATTTGTTTAGGTTTGAACTTTTGAGTTGGTTAGCAGATTTTAACCTCTGTCGAGGTTAATTTATATATATGGCTTGTGGGTTTTGGGCGGCTGCATACATATAACATAGAGGGTCGGACAGTGTTTGTAGGCTTTGACCAGTAGGGGGCGTATCATTATTAATTACAAATTAAGGGTCAGGACGCAGTGGTCCCTCCCACCGGTACTCTGATTGGGCAGTAACGGCCGTGCGCGCTGGTGTCATTTCCCTGTTCGCACACATGGCTCTCCGCTTCCTGTAAGTAGGTCTGCGTAGTTCTGTTCTGCGGGAATGCGCGCAAGAATCATTCAAATCAGAAGAAAAGCCTTTGCGGTTTAAGAGGTCATGTGATCGTATCCACAAAGGTAAATACTCTTCTAAGTACAGCGTACCGTTTCCAGTCTCGGCTTATGTCTCTCATAATCGATTTTGACCCTGTTAGCTGAGCAGCTAGCGCTACTCAAAGCGCTACACCAATCCGTTAACGCCGGTCCTGCGTCTCGCATGTAACGAGTAGAGGTGATACAGTTACAGAAATCCGGATAATATTTAAATAAAGAAAGCCGCCCGCCATGCTGAGTGTTGACACTGAGAGTTGACGCCCTGCGTAGTTGGGGTGGGGTGGAGGTGGGGGCGGGGCGGGGCGGGGCGGGTCTACAGGTTACTATGGTTACGTCTCCGCGTGCAGTCAGTATAACGGACTGGTTCTCTAGATGGACACTGTCTTCAGCCTTCTGTAGCCGGTCCAGCCTCTGTTACAGACTTGACGCTACATTGTTAAATGCATTAGCTCCGATACAAACCTGAAGAAACAAACATCAGACACCAGACATATCGCTACTCTTTACCTGGTCTAGCTAGCTAACTATATTTTCTGACAGACCGGTCACAATAAGCTACAAACGTATGTTGTGTCGTAAAATGTGGAAAGTTGTGTGCAGTAATATGTTCAGTGCTTCCAGTACTTTCAGTATTTGTAGTGAAGCTGTAGTGCAACTCCGGTGATTCGGTCGTGTTGTTGTAGCACAGCTGGTTTAACGGGAGTCTGGCCATTGCATGTTTCTCTCATTACACAGAAAACAGAACTGCAGACCGCTAGAGGGCGCCCGCCAGTAATCCTCAAGGAATTGGGGTGAATGGCACTAAACGACTAAAAAGCAAAAATAAAATCTGTTTCTAGGCACTTATGCGTAAACTTTCTTTAATCCTGGAAAGTAGATGAGGTATTCCATTAAAAAAAGAAAACATACGAGTATTTTTTTATTTATCTACAGCAAAGTTGTTTTGAGCGGTAACACGATAGCATAAGCGCTGCTGAGCGTTGATTGGTCGGTTGACTAAGGCCATATTCACAGACGTTTTGATTTCCGTCAGTAAACACACAGACCACTGTAGTCGTGTCGTCATTTTGTAGTTGGCGCCGTGCTCTAATGCCCATATTAGGAACTCCGGGTCTAAGCTCCATTTGTCTGTGGCCAGAATGAAAGCACCCAGTGTTTAATAAAAATTTACAGACCCCGATACGTTTTGCCCTGTGAATATTCTTCTCTTAAATACCAGATATTCAAATTATAATTTTAACGCTGGTCACATTTTCTGGGGACATTCGCCAGCTTCTTGTTTGACTTCCTGTTCCATCTTAAATGCTGCAGCAGTAACTGCTGCGCTGTTTAAGGTGGAACAGGAGAATTCTAACAAGCAGCTGGCAAAAAGTGTGAGGAGCTGTGCACACACAATATTTGAGAGTATTTTTTACTTGGTAATGCTACTGCTTGTAAATTTAACAAATATCTTCCATAGTGCTGCTTGAAGATTTAGATCAGCTCCTGGGAGGTAATTCAAAAAGAAAGATTTCTCAGTACGTCAAGCCTGTCCGGTAGAAGGAAAGGTCAGGGATGTTCCTATTGGACAGTGCGAGCTTTTGGCTTAAATTAACCAGCTTATTTGAGAAATCCTGCTTTGTGAAATACCCCCCTGATGCCTAATGTGTCCTTGTGTTTGGTGAGACAGTCGGGGGAGGAAGGAGAGAGCAGTAAAAGAGAAGGAGGTCAGAGTACAGTATGTTAACGTGCTGACGTTGGAGGTGTAGATAAAACAGTTGGGTGAGTATTTATAATTTGTGTGTGTGCAGGAGAATGGAGCGCTTAACAGGAGCAGGTGTGGGGCCGCTGGCTGTAGGTGCAGTTGGGCTGCTGATCTTATTGAGATTGATCCAAAGAGCAAGAGGCAAGCAGATTCTACAGGATAAAGTCGTGGTCATCACTGGAGCCAGCTCTGGTCTGGGCAAAGGTAACAAGCACATTGGTAACCAGCCACTTTATTAGAAACACTCTTTAGGTCCACCTTGGTGGGCAATTACAACCGTCCATAAGCCAACATATGTTTCAGTGTTAGCTATTCTCTAGTCCTTCCCGTGAACTTTACATGGGAATTCCTCTGATCATTTAAAATTTCTAGCAGTTAAGTTGCTAAGATATTAACAAAGTCATTCAGGGCGGTTTGGTATAAAATGCGCCATTCTAGAGAAACCGAGCCAAGGAACATTTGCATGCACTAATATGATATAGAAATGATCCTATGCAAAAAGTCACATTTAAGTAGTGATTTATAAAATGTAAATTTCACATGAAAATGTACATATATGAATGACATTTCATATATATGAATGGCAGGCTGAGTGAACTACAGGCGTTACAGTTTGTCATTCATAAACAGTGTTTTTATAAATCAGTCATATTCAAATTTTCTACAAGTAACTATAGATTTGACTTCAGATCAAAGCACTTTGAATTACTTTGTTTACATCAACAATTGATTTATGCATAAATGTTGCAACATTGTTGGAATTCTTTAAGATGAACTGTGTGTTTATATGAGTTTGCATTGTCCCCAGAGTGTGCGCGGGTGTTCCATGCTGCAGGAGCGAGGCTTATCTTGTGTGGGCGAGACCAGAAGAGACTGCAGGAGGTTGTTCAGGAGTTAAGGGCTGTGACAGATGGTCAGAGAAAGGTACACACACACTTAAATACAGGCTTTACAACGTGCTCACCCCCCACCCTTTTTCTTGGCAATATCTAATAGCTATTGCCTTTGAATGCTGAATGTTAAGTCTATCTTGTGTGTGCCTTATCAAATTCATTGCCCTTTTTTTAAGTGCCCTTTGAGATAAAGTAACATTTTTAACTGAATAATATTGCTCATAAATGAGTGGATCTCTGTATTTTTGTCCAGACCTATACACCCTGCACAGTCACCTTTGACCTCTCTGACACGGACACAGTTGCCAGGGCAGCAGTGGAGATTCTGAAGTGCCACGGTCATGTTGACGTCCTCATTAACAATGCTGGCATTAGTTACCGTGGCAACATCCTAGACACTCATGTCTCTGTGCAAAGGGACGTCATGGAGACCAACTACTTTGGCCCCGTTGCCCTGACCCAAGGTAACAGCTGTAGTACAAAATGAATATCTGTTCATCTGTGTGGTAAATCATGGTAAAAGCATTATAGCTCTGTAGGAGAATAGCTGTACAGGTTTGTATCTGTTTCATATTTAGTTATAGTTTGTATAAAGTTTGTATCTGTGGTTGTATGTTATAAAGATGGTATGTAGTGCAACAGGAAACATTTGTTCTGTAACAAGATGTATAGCCCTGCAATGAAAAAGCAGTAAAAACTATAATATATAATTACATCTATTAAGCAATCATATTCAAAAGTTGTACACCTACAGGAGCATTTATGACATCCCATTCTAAATCTATAGGCATTAATATGGAGTTGGTTTGACCCTACCATGACTTTATGGACCTTGCTTTGTGCACTGGGGCTCATGCTGGAATGCTGGAACAGAAAAAGACCTTCACCAAACTGTTCTCACAAAGTTTAAAGTGTACAGTTGTCCAAAATGTCATGGTATGTTGAAGCATTAAGATTTCCCCTCACTGGAAGTAAGGGGCCTAAGCCAACCCCAAGGCATTATCCCTCTTTTACCAAACTTTACACTTGGCACAATGCAGTCAGGCAGGTAATGTTCTCCTGGCATTCGTCAAACCTAGACTCGTCAGACGGCCAGATAGAGAAGCGTCATTCGTCACTCTACAGAACACGTTTCCACTTAACCTAAGACCAGTGGTGGAGTGGGTGTCCTAATACCTTTATCCATATATTGTAAGTTAAAAATGAAGTTGTAATGAAATTAACAACCCAGATCGTGTCATAAATTAAAAGTATTGATCAACCCTCAAGGTAGATAACTTTATAAAATATGGTACATAGATATTTACAGTAAATTAATAACTTTTTGCTGTTCCCTAAAACTTAAAATAATGAATAATGCATAAAACTATATTCTAGTGTGCAGGTCAGAATTTGTCAGTCTGATAGTTATCAAAACGTTAATTGACAAGCAGTTCCCAACCTTTGAACAACACTGTACATTCGCAAGAATTTAGGTGAGTTTCAGAGTGAGTAAGCAAAACTTTAAATTCTTGATATGTAATTTATCTTCCCTCTCTTTCTAGCTATTCTTCCCTCCATGGTGGAAAGAGGCAGTGGACACATAGTAGCCATCAGCAGCGTGCAGGGAAAGATAGCCATCCCTTATAGATCTGCTTGTGAGTATACCCTGATGAACTCTGACTTGACCTTATACAGAAGAGGCCTGATTCTAAAAATGAAAAGGAATACCAATGAATTTGAAACATTTCTGTATAATTTAATTGTTAAGGTGTAAACTAAGTGTTTTGATGTTAAATGTGTGGTTCTAGAGAAACTTACTGAGTCAGAATTTTTCAAAACAGTGGTAATAGGAAGCAGACCGAAGCTATTGTCTGAAATGGTTCAGAATATGTTTCCTGATCACTGAGACATTGGTTTTGAGATAAGATTGGTTTTGAGAAGATTTTAACCTAAAATGTATTTTTTAAAATTCACTACAGGAAATTCTAAATTCTAATCCCCAAAATAAAAAATATTTTTTGATGTACTACAATTTTACCATTACATATAAAACAGAATGCACATGTAGGTTTGCTAATTTGGATAGCAAATAAAATGGCAGTTTTTTTATTATAGCTGCATTAGCCATTGTGACCCCTGGTTTCTGTTACCACCACTGTAAAGACATCAGAGCTAATGCGTTTATCTACAATTAATTATTTCACATCAGACCACTCTGAATGACTTTGTTTACATCTCAGTGGCTAAACTAGATTCATTGTTCTGAACAGGATTTAGATGTTGGAGATTTTTGGGTATACTATATTTTCTTGTACTGACACATTATGATTTAAGTGTCCTAGACTGACAGTTAATTATTATAGTTAAATGTTTATGCATAAATTTGGTTCAAAAGTCTGGTCTGAAATATTCCCAAAACAGTGTGAGGTGAAATGAATGATGAGAAAACATTTATGAATCGAGGGAGGATTAGGCTTTTTTCAAGCAGGAATCATAATAGCATGTTTAATTACAGTCATTCACTGTCTAGGTAGATTATGGATGGGTTAATTGATGTATTTTATTGATCTCCAAGGAAAAATCTGGGTGCAGCAGTATCTACTAATAACTGCCTTTGTCTGGACATGTGAGTTCTGTTTGTTCACTGCTGCAATTCATGAAGCTCAAATGCATTTAGAAAACTGCCATAAATAAGTAATGGAACAAACAAGAAAGCTGCTCTGATTGTTTCTGTTCACAACAGATGAGACAATGTTGTCTATGATGACAGATGTTGTCTATCCTGACCATAAGTCAACTATCAGTTGGTCAGAAATCTATGTACTGCATTAATGGATCAGGAGTTTGCCAAGCATATGATCCTGTTCTGCTACAATTACAGCAAGAATAATGAGATGTGAAACAGAGCTGAGGGGATGGATAGGGTGAACGCTTTAGACAAGTCATAGTCATAGATACTTATGAACTACATATAAGGCTGTATTGACTGTTAGAGTATTGACCTATGTGCTGTCCCAAGATGGCAGGTTTGTGTTTGTGAATTAAATCTGTTAGAAAATGAACTTGAACTATAGATTTGTGATGTTTTGAGTATTTTGTCATTTGCAAACTGTTATAACGAATGAAGTAAATCACTATATAGTTACTAATATCAGTGACTCTCACAACTATGTTGAATTTCCTACAGTACAACCATATACTGTAAAATGATATTCACCTGGCCTCAGCAAACTGCAGCAGAGGTAAAGGCTTGGGCCAGGAGACACAAAATAAGAAGACATTTGTGGGTACTATTTCTAGTTTCATTATATAATTATATAATCATTACACCGCGTACAGCTCATGCTTGGGTAATGTGCCGGTGTTTGTAGATCAATGTCGTCTATCAGACATAAAGTGCTCTCAAGCCACACTTTGTAGCACTTCGGTTTAGCACACCAGTTCAATGCTGACAGTCCAAGGTGTGATTTCTGCAGATGCAGTGCAGGCAGCAGTGAAACCCAACTTGCCTGTCTGCAGCTAAGAAATTCCAGCCTATATATATTTAATTATAAAAAATATTTCTGCTGTCACAAGTTTTGTTACAATAGTTACAGAATTTTAGTTCAAAATTAATCATTTGTAACAGCAGACACCTCTCTGCCAGCAGGGCTGATACAGGCATTGGTCATTTGCTAAAGACTGTTAATAATGCATCCATGGAAATTTGTGCTGTGTTTAGATGCAGCATCCAAGCATGCAACGCAGGCCTATTTTGACTGCCTTCGAGCAGAGGTGGAAAGGTTCGGCTTACAGGTGTCAATCATCAGCCCGGGGTACATAAGAACGAACCTATCAGTCAACGCTGTTACTGGAGATGGATCTAAGTATGGTGGTGAGACACTTCATCTTTTTTTTTTTAAATGAATATGTAACAACCTCAATGAATTTAAATGAAACAACCTCAAACACACCACCTTTACAGAGTAAGATTATAAACAAGCAATGGTTTTGCTTTACAGATAAAGATTATTAAAGATAAGAATCAGTCAGCACTAGTTACTGAGTTTGTCAAATGACTCAGACCTTGTTTATATTCATTCATATCCAGATTGTATATACTTTGGTCTGATATCATTTACACTGTTTGCTAAAATGTGTCCCCATTGTGACCAGATCAGATCTGGGGAGATCTGAGATTTTTCTTACCCGTGAAAAAAGCACATCAATACATTTGGTTTCCATCTCACTTTCGGAACCCTACTGTGAACATGGTTTCTCACGAGTTACTACCTGTCAGATGCTTTCATTGGTTCCGAGTGCAGCAAGGCACTTGGTTTCAGGATAAGTCCAAATCTTAGGTTGTGTTTATTGGCATGTTTATCCTCTCACTTGCTGGTCAGCACACAGCAGGCACATTTCTGCTTACGGAATTGTAAGTAAATATAAAAACACTTTCCATTTACATTTGTACTGAATGGGGCCAAGATCTGGCCCTAAATCCATTGAAATCCGAATATGATCCGATCAGCCAAAACATATACTGATGGCAAAGTGTAAATGCCTCATGGATGTCCTGTCCACAGTGCTTTGGACTTTGAAGAGGACAGCAAGCCTCTTCAGTATTTTTTAAAACCAATTTAGCTTTTTTTTCTTTGGATTAAACAGTACTTTACTCAGAGGGAATGTAAGCAGATTAATCTTTGTTATCTTTGCTTTGTGAGACATAAATCATAAAAGACTGTTTCAGTGAAGGGATTGTTTCCTAATTACTTTTCTCACATGCATGCAAAAATGTTGCTTTGTAACTGACTTACTTTATTGTATTCCTTGGCTTTTTCTCAGTGATGGACAAGACCACGGCATCCGGACGGGAACCAACAGAGGTGGCTCACGCTGTTCTGAAGGCTGTCCGTCACAGACAGAAAGACGTTCTGTTGGCTGGACCTCTGCCCACTCTCGCTGTCTACCTCCGCACTCTCTGGCCTGCTGCCTACTTCAGAGTGATGGCCTCTCGTGCCAAGAAAGAACAGAGAATAAAAGAACAGTAAAAGCAACCACAGCTGTTTAAGCCACTGAGAAAGAGAAAGCGATTCATTCAGTGGACATTTACGGATTACCTTTTGTTTTTAGCAGGTGTGTTTTGGTGTGTTTGATAAAGGCACTTTTATTGTATGTCACGTGTTCCAAAAACAGAAGCTGGAGAATTTGTATTTCTGAGAAACACAGAAGTTAGAGAGCAATGGAAGTCTAGTACTGAAGGATGACAATGTAATACAGCTGTGGAATGAGGAATAAAACTTAAGGGTATTTAAGGTAAGAGGTTGTTATTATTCTGCACTTCTGCCTCACCTGATAAAATGACATCCACTTTTTGCACCACAGTCACCTAATCTCTTGATCTCTTGTCCATTCACCAGTTCTTTCCACTCTTAGAGCAAAGAGCATTGTTTAAGAGCATTCTTAAAATGATATGATCTAATCTAAATTAATCTAACCCCCTGCCCCCCAAAAAAATATAATAATTATTTTCAGTGTCTGAAGCTCACTAGTTTTGAACAGAAGCTATAATGTAGCTAACAAGTAATAGAAGTATATAGCCACTTAAACAGTTTTTCCGTGCTATATCCATCTCATTTAAACAAAAAAAGTGAGAAAAATTCATTTTCCATTACATAGGCCCTTTAACATTCACAGTCATGTGTTTACATCACAAGATACGTCGTCTTCCATTTGGTTAAAGCTAAAACATGTAAATGAAAGAAAGCAGAAAACACTGAGACCTCATCGCCCTAACAAACCCAACAAAATTTGTAACCTCTGTCTGGTAATATAACACCTTTAGAAGGTGGTGGTGAGTAATGTTTTTATTTGATGTCTGTTAACAGATTTGATGGTGGTGCTGAGTAATGTTTGGTTATTTGAGCTTGTGCTGTTTCTGTTGTCAGTTGGGGTCAACTAATGATCAACAGCTAGGAAGAAAGATAACTAATCAGCCGATTTGGACATTTTAGGCTTTTACTTTCATGCCTGCATACGATCAACAAATAAGACCATTTTTTATCACAATGATGTACTTGGCAATTAATCATCAGCTAATATTTCATGATGATGGTATGTTGTACAGTGCCAGAAACCATATAAGTAAGTCTATCTCAGATTACTTGGTAAACAACTGATTGAGGAAATTGCGAAGGGCTTCCATAACTTTTTAGCCACATTAGCCTTGTAGCTTCAGTGCAAAACTAAAGAGGCAAATTCAGACACCAAACATGTCTTGCTGACCACCTTCATTTTGCATAAAGGCAAACCGTTCAAATTCGATTCTTGCCCAAACCTTTGCTCTGAAATATATAAAGCAGAAAACTTTATAGACAGAGGGTCACTATTCAGAATAAAGGGTTTCTAGATTTCATGTAACTGACTCGATTAACATGTCCCTCCTGCCCTTAGTTACTTGATGGTGCACCAGCTATTTTAGGCGTCCCAACCTTTCAGTAAGCAGGTAACCTCTACAATGTTTCAGGCTTTTAGCTTAGGCAGCACTGTGGTATATTTTTACTCCAACACGTCCACTGCTTCAGCCTGTGGTCTAATTCTGCTCTGTACTACCTACCAGCAGTTTACTAACCCAATTATCTCTCTTTGAACAAAAGAAACAGATGCTACTACCAAGCTCTGGTGCAAGAGTTCAGAAGATATTAAACAAATTGAGTACTTCTTTAAAGACAACACAAGGGTAGGAGGTAGCCATGTACTCATGTAGGGTAGAAGCCAGCTTTCTCAAATCCTGAATGGAAGGGCTTTCAAGGGAGGAGCCCCAGAAACAGTAATGTAGTCCAAGACCAGGATTAATCAGTGCTCAAAAAACAAAATTGGTCTGTGAACTGCAAGCTGATCCCTTCTCTACAGCTTCATATAAAGACTGGAAGAGTTCAGCCAAGTATTGATTGATTAAAACAGCACACTAATAAAGTGAGCATCTGTGGCTTGTGTTTCTTTTCAGTAGGTTTGCCACACTAGCCAAGTGTGAATGAGGATAGTGGTCCTATCTGCTGGTACAGCCCTCAGTTCTCCTGGACTCATTTGGACATCTGAATAAACATTTAGTGCAGTAAACCACCCTGTAAAAGGTTCTTTTGAAAACTTTTGTAAACAGCCAAGACACTAACTGGTAATTTAGTGCCACTTACTCTGGATTTCAGAAGGAACGCATTGTCACCTAGCTGTAATCCACCCAATCAAGCCATGTTGTTTAGACTGAGGGCAGTCTGAATGTGGTACTAGTCCTAAAAAGGACTTGCATTGATTGTTGATGCTGGGATTGAGTGATTTCGTCTCTTCCTGATCCTTGTCCTGAAAATTTAACCTCTAAATTACTCAACATGACTCACATTTGCTGAAAAGACAGTGAACACATCTGTGGGAAATGTAATAACGTTTAAGTAACTTGACTACAGGGCAGCGTTCATGAGATGATACGACGCCTACATAAATCTAAACAGACATTTATATAGGCTTATTATGGCAAGTGTCTGTACACTTGCTCAGGTGAATGGACAAAATGACAAGTGATGATTGTTGGATTGTTGGTTCCTTTGGCTGACATTTAATTTAATAGTATAAAATAATTGTGATTAATGTTTTGTCTTCTCTACCACAATCCACAACCTACCTGGATTAAGTGGTTTAAGATAACGAACAAATGAATTAATTTGTCTTTTCTAGTTTGCAACTAGTAAATACAAAGATTTAGCCCAGATTGGCTTAGTAGCCACTTTACTTGCATGTTCTTATTGAGGGTGAATTAGCTACATAATTAACATATCAATAAACATTATTCAGCACTGCCCTCTGGCCATGCTAGAGCAGCAAGTTAAAAGTTAGAACTGTTTGTTTTCTTAAGCCCCATGATTTCTCAGTTAATTCATTTACTGCTTTCTTTTATTTAACTTTATTTGGCTCAAACTACTGCACTCTCTTAGCCCCTATTTAGTTTTTGCTGCATATCACTGAAATCTAATCACTGGAAAATTACTGCAGTCTATTTCAAATAACTGTGATTGGGTAATTATGTAATAATTGTGACAGGCCTACATGAAAGGTTTACGTAGGTTTAATATAGCCTTAAAAAGGTTGCCCTCCAGAAGTGTTACCCAATTAATTGAGAGACGTTGCCTTCCAATTAATTGAGAGACGTTGCCTTCCAATTAAATAAAAACATTTCCCAAATGTTATAAAACTAAAATGCACCCTGTAAACCTCTCCACTAAGAACACAACTTGCCATTGATTAAAACATCTCAACTAATATACACCCCAAATAACCTACAAACAGGTTGTTTGCTTTGTTTCATTACATAATGTCACCGTTTGGACACAAACAGGTCTCCAAGGCCCAGAATAATGTCGGTTTACAAAGTAAGCATTTTTATGAAAACAATATGGTACAAATGTATTTCGCCTTTTTGAAGCTTTATGTGCCCACACACCTCTACCTCAGCAAAAGCATAAATGATGTGCAAACTCAAGATCGCGTTCATCATCCGAGTTGTGTGGGTCAATCTGAGATTAGCCTTCAACCTTCTGTTAGGGGGTGTAAAAGAACAGTACATATCTTGATTCACAATCTATGTGTGCATGCATGAGGACACATAAGATGTTCTTTTGTAGCATGCACAGCCTGAAGACCTGAGTAGTAAATATTCATGTTTCAATGCAAGATGGGTTTTTCTGAGCAGTAGCTGTTTTACAAGCAGCCAGGCACACTGAAATTCGGTTTGGACACTGGTCAAGTAAACAATGTCTTAAGAAATAATAAAAATAAATCAATTTTTAAAAAGCATTACACATATAATATGGGACTTAACCAGGAGGGCAGAATCTCAAAAGCATTCACCACAATGTAAAATCTATGCTGCAAGGTGTTTTATATAATTGTCTAATAAAAATTAAACACTAGCTTCCTTTAACCATTTACACTGAAGTGCTATTTACTGACCCCAATTCCATTAGAGGTATTTACCACGTCTCTGGCTTAATGGGCATTATCTGGTAAGTGAGCTGCACAACTAATGCCACAAAGACCTTGCTTGCAACACCCAGAAATAGCGTTAGGTTAACAATACCTATTACGTTTTTCATGATAATTTTTATGCAGACTAGTTTTAAATGTGCATGCAATGTTTTTGGCTGGAAAAATATGAAACTGAAGATTAAAGAAAAGATTGGCAGAGATGGCTTTTGAGGTTAAATCTCCTACTGTTTAATGAAAAGGTGATGCGCCAAGGCAGGGTACAGTAAAACTACACAAGGGGGGAGGGGAGACAGGGTTCGAAGGTCATACTTTAAAACATGTCTGTCTGTTGGCCTGTCCAGCACACGCTTGCGGTCCCGACGGGTCACTGCCCAGGTGCAGGGGGGGCTCAATGTGTGCGGCAGGGCTAGGTGGGGCAAGGCTGGGAGGATGCCGAGGGACCGGGTGATACCGGAAGAGGGGGGGGGCGAGTGCATTGCTGATGTCACTTGAGTACGGGGTGAAAAAAAGAGAGGGGGGAGAATCTTACTTCTAGTTTTACAATAACCCCCCTGAGCCTTCTTCTCATCTTGTTCGTTCATCCTCCCATCCTGCCCGTTCATCCGCTCTTCCACCGTTTGAGAACACAGAGGGAAGAGAGAGACAGGGAGAGCACTGCTCGTTCTTTTTTTTTTGGCTCCTTGCGATCGCTCTCTCCACTCATGCATCCGTTTGCCCGTTTCTGTTGTTTGCTTGTGTCTGCAGGTGTTTGTATTTAGTAGTGTTTCTGACCTCCCCAGCCAGTGTGTATGTGCAAGTGCGTGTGAAATGTCGTATCAGTATTTGTGTGTATATGTCTGTGTGTGTGTGTATGTGCAGCGGCGCCTCATACGGAGTACAGTTCGTAAATCTTCTTGGCGCAGTAAGCCAGGGCAGCCAGCGCTATCGTGTTGTGCAGTCTCTTTCTGTGCACGTCGTCCCGCCGCACCAGCACCACAGGCGTGGAAGAGGTGAGTGTGTGCAGCGGCAGCCGAGACAGCTTCTGGCTGTCATACTCCACCTGGTACTTGCAGCACGGGTCGAACTGCCAGGAGATGCCATAAAGGGTGGCACAAGCCAGGCTCAGCGCCCCCGCCGGCAGCGCTACATAGCGTGAGTAGTCAGCAGGGAGGGCCAGGGGCGTCAGGAGGCAGGCGGCCCCAGCCAGCACGGCCGTCTTATGCAGGCAGTTCCCCACGGCCACCCAACGGGCCGTCTCATCACCAATACGCGTGGGCTCGATCACGATGTAGCGGTACTGCGCCTCCAGCGCCTGCTCCAACTCATACTCAAATTGCTCCTGCGCGTTCTCGCCATTGTAGATTTCGTGAACGATGTAACACTCCGCTGCTGCCATCACTCCCCTAATAAAAACAACAACAACAAAAAAAAAAGAAACGAAAGAACAGAGGCTTGTTACTCTATGCTGCATGCATGTGTTCTATGAGATGACGTTTGTTTTTACTTAAGGCCAGAGCACACCACCCTGAAATGCCAAACACCAGCATTCTGTTGTTCTTTACTTTAGAATGTCCAGAAAACGAACTTAAACTAAAGCAACCAGAATTAATCAAGAGTTAAAACATTCTAGATTGTCCCAACAATCAGAGATATAGCTCACCAAACTTTTTTTTATTTGTTGGCATTTCTTAAGTCAGTAACACATCACAATATACTTTTCCTAGAATGGATATCATCAGTAATTAAAGAACACTGACCAACTGTTTTATTACAAGAAAACACTGTGAAACCTTGAATAAAAAGTACTACACTCATAGGTTTTGAAAAGTTTTTTTTTTTTAATGCAGTACTTTTTTTTATCTAACTAAAGCCTAAAATAGTAATATTATGATGCAGATCATGTATTGAAAATTCCTCATGTTATATTTTTGTCATACTACCCACCCTTACTGCCTTTACAGAGGATAAAACACAACAAGCCCATGAGTTTTTCCCCTTCCAGCAATTGATAAGATGCACATGGCTTAATCTCATAAAAGTCACGGTAGTCTGGGGCGTCACAGCTGGACAGGGTAGTGAAACTGACGGTCAGGGACCCTCGGTAGAGAGGGCCCACAGACTGATTAAAGTACGTTTTAGAAGGTTTTAGCTTGTGTGCTCAGAAAAATGCTACTTACCTGTGCCTTTGTTTACAGTAAACAGTATAGCCACAGTAATAAGAAACTGAAACAAAGGTAAAAGATAGGAAGTACCTTAAGGAGTAGTTTTACCAACCATTCAAAGTTTTTGCATAATTTCTCTCAATCATTCAGATTGTACTAATGTGAAATGACAGACTGAACAGAAACTGCCAGACTTATTTCTTTACAGCAGTGGTTAAATGAACCAGCTGTTGTTATGTCTCCAACACAAACTGTATTTACTATTCAAAATGACCACTGAACCTATAGGGATCTTTGATGAAAATATTAAGTTGTTTAGGGGGTTCTATTTTGCCCGACAACACCCTGCACAAACCTCTCCACCATAAACACTAAACTGAAAATCTTCTCAAAACTATCAGAAAACAGTGTCTCGGGCATCAAGCAGTGTATTTGTGATCATTTCTCATAACTATCCGTGAACATCCAGAGACATTAAACACTTCCAACACCTAGTTTCTCTCACCATCTCTGAACAATTCTGACGCTGTAAGAGGCCTGGTTCATTTCACATTAAACCACTCTAAATAACTTTGTTTCTATCATAAAGGGGTATTCCACTATATTTCAATTCAATTCAGTCCTTGACATATAAACAGTCATTCTCAGTGGTTTGATGTGAAATGGTTCATTGTATAAAAAGACTAAGATTTTTTTTTACAGTGATGGTGATGTCTACAACACAAATATAGCCATTTATGTTCTACTTGAAACCACCAGCAAACCTCCTTGTGTCTTTTAAGTTCTTG
The DNA here is from genome assembly GCF_015220715.1 of Pygocentrus nattereri. NCBI lineage: Eukaryota > Metazoa > Chordata > Actinopteri > Characiformes > Serrasalmidae > Pygocentrus > Pygocentrus nattereri. The sequence goes on along the minus strand of NC_051224.1, from coordinate 14,121,609 downwards.
TATGCAAGTCTGTTCATGATAAAATAGCCAAAAATCTGAAAAAAGTATGTTTTCTATGGCGACTATTTTGCCTTAGAACACCCATAAAACATACATTAGGCAGCATTTAGCTAACTAGTTCATGTAATAACTTCCTGTGAGAGAGATTTCAGAGACACTAAACTCATCACACGTCTGGTTCCTATCACCACCATTGTGAACAGTTCTCACTTGGCAAGTTTCTATGGAACGGAGCATTTCGCATCAAACCAATCTGAACGACTTTGTTCAAATCTCAACCATTTAATTATGTAGACTTTTTTGGGAAAATGCCCCTTTAACTCTAAAACGATGTAATTAACTTAGTGTGTTTCCAAGATGCGAGTTATTTCGGGAACAATTGACCTTGCTAAGACAATGTCGCGTCAGGAAATTTTAACCACATACAAACAAATAACTTATTACAAATAACCAGAGACCATGAGGTGATATTAACATTTACCTACTTATTTTAAATAAGTCTAATCTATTATGTGACATCCTGAAACATTTGCTAACCTCTGCTAATTTGCTCTGAAGCAGGTGTTCCGTGTAACCGCTTGAAACGCTGCTCTAAAGTCTTTGAAAGAACAACCTCGGCCACCCTTTTCTTCGGCTGTTTATACCTGTGAAAGTACAAAGCTATCGTGGACACGGCGGTTTCTTTTACCCGCTAGTTTTCAGAACCTCTCTGAGCAAATACGCCAATCAAAACATCCCATGAGGCCAAACCAAACAATGTTTTCTAAACGAGGCACAGGTTTGCTTCAAATTCGCCAGCTTCTAGTTCGAATTTTCCCGTTCCACCTTAAATGGTGCAGCAGTTATGTTCTGGCGCCTCAGGATGTAACTGCTGCACAATTTAAGGTGGAACGGGAAAATTCGAACTAGAAGCTGGCGAATAAGTAGCTGACTTCAGGCTCGTGTTCCTTACTTTTCACGGCTGTATCAAACTCTGCGGAGCTCGGCGTTTGAAACATAACACACAGTCTCGTCGTTCAACATGAACACGAGTATATGAGCTCAGAAAGTCGGTCTGGAGCGAGTGTTTTAGTGTAACTGACCTCTCCCTGTTCACTGGGACACCGCGCCTCCTTCCCAACGACGCCATCTTGGAGTTCGAGTGCGTTGTTTTTGACGTAAAAAAATTCGGGTGGTGCGATGTGGGTAATGTAGTTTAAGGCGTCCCTGCGTTCTAGAACGGCTAAGCGTTAACGCGACCATCCCGAACTACACTTCCCATGTAACACTTCGCTTCAGGCGCGTACCACTTTTTCCAATGTGTTCAAAGATATTAATATCCCGTTCGTGTCCGTTTTAGAGGTCAGTTGTGCGTATTTGTAACACATGAAAACGACAGATGAAGCGTCTACTTGATTAACTAGTCCTTGGTTAGTGACCCCACCGTCTGTGTTTACGTTTCGATACGGCGACCAATCGAATGCAAGGACAACAACTCTCAGCAGGACGAACCATTTCTCAAATTTATGCGAACGTTGCACAAAGAGGGAAAATAAAAATATATATCACAGGCTTTATACGGCGCCCGTTTTCAGCCGCGCAGTGAATGAGAAAGGGCTGGAAGTGTTCAGCAGGGCTCTTACCCATACTGTGCTCTTCCCACGCTTTGGCACTGAGCTCCGTCCCCGAGCTGCTGCGCGCTGTGAGCTGCTGCTGCTGCTGCTGCTCGGGAACACGTGCGCGATGTCGCTCTTCGTCTCCCCCCAGTTAGCTGCGGATTGCATAACGCTGGAGCGCAAGGAAGGCTAAAATGTAGACTATATGCGATAGAGGAACCCGGATGGGACAAGAAAGTGCCAAATAGGCCAAAGGGTGAAGTGAAGTATATTAACAGCTCATATTTGTTACGTTTTCTCTGTAAACACACCTGGGAGCTGATAGGCGGGGTTGGGCATAATACCTGTAAAAAGTAGTGATGACTGAATAGCAGGAGTGGACAGTATCGAAGTAAATAGAATGCATTACTGCACGTGAGTAGTTTTTTTCCTGTATCTGTACTTTAATGAATTGTTTCCATTTTGGGCGACTTTTTACTTTCACTCCACTACATTTCAAAGTCAAATATACTCCTCTACATTATGACCCAGTGCAAGCATCAACGTCAGTGCAACAGCGCTTATTCCTACATGAATGATGGAACTAACCCAACTTTGTGTAAATAGACCACAATATACACACATATGTAATATAATTTTAATAGACATCAGCGTCAGACTAATTAATGACATTTTATTAAAAGATTGGTTTACCAAGAGTGAAACTAGAGTATTTTCACCTAAAATGAGTTAATGAGCATGAGTCCTTTTACGAAAGTGATAATAGGACATTAAAGCCGTAATTAATCTTTTAGTTCTTTTACATTTGATACTTAAGTATATTTGAAGGCAATACTTTTGTACTTTTACTCAAGTGGAGGTCTAAAGGGAGGACTTCTACTTTTACTGAAGTAATACTTTACCTTGGGTATCTCTAACTCAGGTACATGATGTGGGTACTTCGTCCACCACTGCTCAATACTGACCACACAGTCCTAAACGTATTCGGTTACGTGTTCCTGTGCAGTGCATAAAAGTAACATTCAGAATACATTTAAAATGTGCCATATCCCAATAACATGTTTGTAACTTGCCCCAAGATGCATGCACAGGATCAGTATAGCACCCATGCCAAGCTTATCAGTCGAGAAGTGCTATCATCTCTCAAAGAAGTTTAATGCACAGATTCTTAACTCACTGTGACACTGGTTTATCAGTCTACTCAGGCTTTAGCAGGAACGTCACACACTGTGTGCTGTTTTTAAAGCAGTTAATTAACAAGCACTGTGTTTCTTTTAAAGATGGTATATATATATATATATATATATATATATATATATATATATATATATATATATATATATTTAGGGGTGAGTATTCTAAAAGTATTCTCATAAAAATGTAAAAAGTAAGGGTATTGTGAAGGGTATTCTACCTTAGAAAGTGTAACTTGGACTGAATATATACTTAATTTAGTATATTTAGTATTAGTAATAAATCTTTTTTTCAGGATGTTACATATTTACACTTAATTTACGCAGACTCACCAGATGTGAATTTTATCATACAGATACAGGAGGCAACTGAGGAATAACGAAATCGTTTGAAGTCTCACGCTAGAAGAATATGAATTTCCTATATTGAAAAAAGAAATAGAGACAATCATTTTTTTTTAAATGAAAAAAAAAAGCCCTAATTCTCACAACTGCAAAAAAGGAGAAATAAGATTTAGAAAATTAAGTAAGCTGGGTGTTCTGACTTCAGTCACTTTGCTGAACCTTCTTCTAGTCACACCACAACAAAACCTTATTTTGAAGACTTAATAACCATGTTGTCAGATGCTGTTTTATTAATTACATTTGCAGAACATTATCGGTCTCCATCATAATCACACATGGTCAATAGTTTATACTCATATGTGTTTTCCACCCAGATACTGCTTTTTCCACTGTAGTAATTCAGTCCTTTAAGAATTTCTCTACTCAGGTTGGGGACACTTTCAGTTGACAACATCACTGGAAACAGGGCACTGTGCTGTTGCTGGAATCTGTATAACAATAATGACCATGGACTAATAGGCAGATAAAAAAAAACAAAACAAAAGGACCTCGACTTAATCAGTCTGATTCATTAATCAAGTAATAAAGCAAATCTGGCTGTACTCAGGCAACATTTAGACAGCACAGTGAAATACTTAACTGAGATATCTCATCTATCAGATTTGTGAGATTAGACACAGCACATGATCATTTGCACAAACTATTCCATCAGTCAGTGTAAACCAGAATAGATCTAATTATGGCTGATGGCAGTTAACTAAGGTGTCTTTAGGAAAGAAAATCTTCCTAAATGTATTTTTTTCTTAACACAGAGGAAAGGTATTTCTCTTCAATAAGTTTCTTAAAAATGTTCATTTCATTTTCTTAACTTTTCTCTTAAGAATAATTGTAAGAACAATTAACACAAAAAATTATTTATTTATTGTGTTATTTATTTTACAAAATTAATTATTATTTTCTTAACCTTATGGCATGTTAGAGGTAAAGCTCTAAAAAAGAAACTTCTAAAGATTCCCAAAATATAATTGCAAAAATAGACCAAGGACGGTTTCCTGTTCACCATCTCCTCCAGCAGTTGGTCTAGTTGGTAAAGATTTTTAACTTTTGTTGGATTTAGTTATACGTCCATTAGCTGCGTTCAAGCTCTGAGCAGATAAAGTGAATAATCTGTTAATGGAAGTTCAGTTAATCCAAATTTGCAATGTATACCCTTGTTGTTCATGGTAAGCTGTATAATGTAGCACAATATTGATCGCCTGCATAAGAAAGCAATTTATATTTTCTTAAAAAAATATTTTAAGCATTTCTCAAGAAAGCCTTTGTGAACGGAACCATGAAAATTTTGTTTTTAAGAATTGCATTTAAGATCTTGCTTTCTCTCCTCAAAGTTTGTCTTAAGATTCTTTGTAAGCTTTTCCTTAGAAAAGCTTTTGTGAATCCATCCCACATGTGCATCAAATGAAAAGTTAGACTGTCTAAAAGTCTAGACTCTGCTGAAAGGTACGAAAGGGAACATTAACTAACCACTTCACTAGGTACACTTACCTGTGTCTGTTCTTGTTGCCACCTTTTGCAGTTATAAAAGGCATCAGCTCTTCTGGGAAGGCTTTCCTCAGAGTTTAGGTGTGTTTATGGGAGTATGGTTATGCTCATCCTGGGGTGGAGGGGTTGCATAGCATGACACTGATATCACAATACAAAAATATGACATCTCACTGTGGAGAATAGACATTCTATTAATTATGGCACTGAATGCAGCTGCATCATTTGAGCACCAAAGTTTGCAAATAACCAGCAGCAAACAAGTCATTTCAGTTTGTTCATTAGTATGTTGTGCAATAACATGGTTATTATGATGCTCATACCAAGTTATTAGAAATGTTTGAGTAAAATTAATAAATGGTTCCAATCTGATTTAAAATGTAAAACCTGCGTTTGAAACATTCTGTAGGCTAATGACATCAGGAATTAATATATTCAGTGCTTGCCCGGTTGACAATAAAATACATTCAGTTTCACTTATGGACATTACATACCCATGTTTGATGTATGTATTCACAGTGGCTGAAAAAAAAAATCTGTTCTACTAAGCTAAGCACTTTTATTCACATCATTCAGCTGTTGCTGAGAATTTGTCTTAAAAAGTGCAGTCATAGTATGGTTGATGACAAAAATCTGTTTCTCTTGTTTTCCCAAATGACACAGATAAAACCGCAAAAAATAAAACATTTTAAACTGTAATTTCCTGCTGTTCATTTCAGAACTTTGAAAGCTTGTGCACAAGAAAAAGACATGTAATCAGTGTTATTGTATAAAGATGCAGTAGGGGTACCAATAATTCCAACCAGAAGATTCTGAATTCAGTATGGGATGATGCAGAGCATGTCTCACATGTTTTTACACTCACTAATGATTAAACACATTTTTCTTCATTTGAATTTTGTTCTAAATATCATGAGAATATCACTTTATGAACCCAGTATCGTGAATCTAACTGAATTGTGGGCTGAATGTATCGATGCACCCCAGTAATGAAATCACATCCTATGAATTCTATCAATAAAACATGAAGAGCTCAATAACAAACAGCAACAATACTTGGTACATATATTTATTTATTTAAAAACATGAATATTAATATAGAGTACATAAATGCATAAAAATGTGATGAATTTCAGGCATCTTTTCGTCTGTGATTCATAGGTCACAACCTTTAACGGTAACAGAACAGACTACACAAGCCTCTAAACATGTAGAGACGATGACCATCATTCTCATCAAAGTCACTAATGTTGCTACAGCTGTTTGAGCGACAGGGCAAATTTTATCGCTTTTATTATTTGAGCACCAAACTCACCCTGTTTAGTGGTGGACTTCACTGCCGCCATCTCCGATAAGGCCATGGGGAAAGGAAGGTATGAGAATAATACACACACACACACACACACACACACTCGCTCACGTAGACAACAGGTAATTCACGTCTGTTAAACAAACCCACCCAAGCACATGATACAGGCTCCCTGTGCTGAACAACAGTATTGTGTGTTTAAAGTGTCTATCCTGAGAGGTTTTTGCCCCTAGTTTGCAGGGGGGGGGTCGTCTCAGGAGTTTCAACACCTTTACTGGCCATGGTTGGCAACAAAACATGCCACATTCAAACCTACAATACAAAGTGGCTATTTCTTAATGTTACGTTGACATGTGCTGTCCACCAATCAGATTTCGACCAAATAAGTTGAATATTTTTGCATGAAAGTGAGAGTGAAACTGTAAATAAGCACCACTGGACCTGAAGGCATTGGGCTAGAGAGGCATGTGAAGTGTAACATAACAGTAACAAACTAAAACCGACGGTCTTCAATGGTCGCGTGCTCCACAGATCCTTCCTTGTTGGCTAAAGGATCCATTAACCACAGTTGTCCTGAGAGCTGCAGAAACAGGCCTGTTTGTCCACTTCAAAGTGCATGCTTTGTCTGCTCTTAAACAGAACGCATGCTGCGAAGGATTTTTATAGGACTTTTATAACCTCACCCGTATAGTTGCAAATGCTTTCTGTCCAACATCCATTCTCTCATCTGTTTTCTGATGACCAGTTAAAACAATTGGGAATACCCAGCTACCCCCACCCCCAGCCACAAACGCCCCACCCATCCAAAGCACCCAATCAGTAATGAGAGTCCATCACTTCCTGTTCCCATGTCCCTCAGTGGATGATATGCTCCAGGTACTGGGGGTGGGGATTTTCTTTGACGTACTTTTGAATGTACCAGCAGGTTAAGTGAGCCTTGAGGTCTTCCTCAACCACGAAATCCATGGCCGCCTAAGAGGAACATTTCCAAGAAGAACCATTACACACCAAACAAGCTGAACTGGTTACAGTGGCCCAAAAAGTCTTTAGACACTTTAAACACGGGTCAATTTCAATTAAGTTCTTTAGGTTACTTCATAAAATGTTTAGCAAAAAATGTCTGCTTCAGAGGAAATCACTTTCAGCATAACATCAAACTGTGTAAAGAAAGCTTGAAGAAGAATTCTGTCCACACTGCACTAAGAGAACTATTACACAACCGTGCTAATGTCAAAGTATGGGGTTGTTTTTCTTATGGTTTCATTGTGAAAAAGCATCTTGTCTACAAACCTGCACAAGTATCCAAAGAAACTGCTCAAATGCTTCATAATGATCTAAAACTTACCACATGCCTTTTGAAGTAATACTCTGCCAAAAAGAAAACTACAGTCTTTATAGTCTTGTAATAGCCTGAGTGGGGCAACCATCTACATCTAAGCATTGGCCCCATCATCACTAGATCGCGAGTTCAATCCTTGGTGATGCTATAGCCATCTGAAGCTGGGAGTCCAAGAGAGCCCACTCGCTCTCTCTGGGTGGGTAGGATGGCCCTCCCTTCTCCCCCGCATCACTCAACACAATGCTAGTCAGTGCAGGCATCTGTTAGCTGACGTAACAGATCTGGCAGTTGGCGCTTTCCTCTGAACGTGTTTGGCTGTCCCGTGAAACAGGTGAGCGGCAGTTCAAAAAGAATCAGTGGTTGATTTCACAGGTCTCAGAGGAACCCTGTGTTAGCCTTCACCCTCCTAGCATTGATAGTATTGTGTGACTGGGGGAGTCGTACTAGCGGGTGGAATTGGAAGCGAGTAAAATTGGGTAAAACATATAAATAAATAAATAATAGCCTGTTTAAAATATATGCCACTTTTCATATTTTGTTACCCAACACAATAAATGTACTATATATTTAATGCACACCTGTCCAAATATGTTTAAGGGGCGCTGTATGTTCTGTTAGAGGCAGACACCATTTTACCCATCATCAATGCAGTGGTGAAACATTTAAATTTGTAATATGGACAGATGAATTGGGGTCATTAGCTACATGATAGCTTCCACGTAACTTTAGTTAAATTATAATACTCCACCTTGGCCAGATGTTTGGCAATGCCTCGTCCTCTGTAAGCATCTGGCACCTCGGTGTGTTGCAGGTCCACTGTCTTCTTTCCCACATATTCATACAGTAACACAGCCCTGTCATAAGAACCTACCACACAAAAAAGAATGAGAAATGCTGAGAAACCTGGTCCAAACCACATCATCTCTGATCATGGTTTCACTTATAAAAGCTTAATAAAAGCATTATTAAGATTATTTTGGGCTTGTGCTAAATGTATCAGTTACAGTGGAGGTATGCTACACAGGGCTGCCCTAAAGGTAACATGAGCGCCAAAAAAGGTTTGACTGGGCCCATCAGAAAGTTGCTCTCATCAAATGAAAGAACTGGAAGCAATTTTATATTATCCATAAACTGTCAGCTTAAAATGGCATATAATTTACTGCATGGTTTAATTATATATTATTTATCTTTTTAGCCCCCAGCCCACCACAAACATTGCACTTTGGTCACAAAGTTTGGGAGTGGTGACACAAATACTGAAGGACAGTATTTGTAAGGCTAAAAGACACCAACACAAGCCTTTTAGGACAACTCACATTAACCCACATTAACATTTGTCAAGGGTTTTTCCAACAAATGCCAGCTGTAATAAAGGCTGCTTTTGTCTATTCTGATGTGATGTCACCTCAGGATAGGCAAGAAATGCTATGACAACTAAGACTTTTTAGAATGAGCCTTTATAAACGCCCATACAGGTTTGTGTCTGTTGTCATGAAAGGCTGATGTAGGTGTGATGTAGGTGTGGTGTAGCTTTATGAGCGCTGCACTTCAGTAAAGTGTTAAACAGTGTGGCCTAATTGTGGAGCAGCCTACTTCGACTAATTGAGGCGCTTCATCTGGGCTATTATCAGAATGTCTTGATGTTACAGCAACAATGACGTAATGTTGTCCAAACAATCATCTCCATAAAATAACCAGGTACACCAGGAGGAAACCACGTTGAAAGGAAAAGCGATTCGCTTGCTTGTTTTCCACAGATAAAAATCTGTTATTGATGTAACAGGAAGTCAAACGAAGGCTGGCTAACTGACTGCAGCTGGAAAACAATAAAGTCATTCAAAAATGACACCGTTTCTTTCAGAAATAACGCCTAACAAACTATGGTCTTTTAAGAATTCAGTATCCCTCACCAAAGTAGATAGATCTGAGACGTAAATCGTAGCTGTATATATGAAAACTGCTTCGTTCGCTCATATGAGCTGGCTCGCAGATACGACTGCCATAAACAATTTACATTATCAGCTAGCTAAGCTAAGCTAAGCTAGCTGTCTGGAGAACTTGTTCCGCTGATTAGGCTAAATTCCTTTACTACATATACACCGTCTGGTAGCTATATGCGCTGAAGTGCAGGGTAAACAAAGAAAAAGTCAATGTTTCTACGGTAACGTTATTGTTTACAGAGGATACAGAACCAGCTAATGCACTGGTGAGGACTCTTCCCAGCTAACTAGCCAGCTGGCTAACTTGCTAGCCCATATCACTCAGCTAGGCAGCTTGTGATGAAAACAAAGGTAAAACACAGCCGCTTGTGAAGCTGTTTTTCCAGCAGCTCCGTCGCCCAGGCAGCCGAAGCGACCAGCTCAACTTCAGCGTCTTTACCGTTGAGACGGATGGTGAACTGTCGTCGTTTTTTGTCGTGCTCGACGCGGATGGGGCTGCTGATTTCGAGGACGTTCATCTGAGCGGCCTGGGCCATGGTGCGTGGCGGAGGGGGAAGCGCTGTGTGTCGGTCAGAGCGCCGCGACCGCTGCAGAGTCGCCGAGAAGCGGCCTCATAGCCGGGATGGCCCAGGCAGAGTGAGGGCGTACAGACAGCTCTACAAAAACACTCCATCCAAGGAAAATCAGCTGTGAGGCCACGTGTCCCTTTCGGCCAATGAGGAAGCTCGGGCAATGTTTTGATGCGCGGCCTCGTGATGCACTTGACGCACCTGACCGCTAGATGGAGACATTTACACTTTCTGGCTACCTTTACACTGTGTGTCCAAAGGTATCCAGACACCCATGAAACAGGAGCTTAAGTTCACCATGCACAATGCCAAACGTTGGCTAGAGGGATATAAAGCTCCCCCAGCATTGGGCTGTGAAGCATGGAGCTATGTTCTCTGGAGTGCTGGTGCTATATTCAATACCTTTGAGTACCTCTTGTGGCTGAATGCAATCAAATCCTAAGAGTAATTGAATAACCTTGATTTCAGAACAAACCTTGGATAAGTTGTCTCAAACTTTTTTTGTGTGTGCAAAGAAATGAGGAGAAACTTTATAGGCCAATGGGGATTAAAAGCCCAGCATGTTTCTCAACATGCATTCAAAATTGCAATGCCCATGGTGATTCACTATTGAAAATCCTCATTAGTGTAGGCTTAGGCTTAATCTGTTGCTAGGAAACTGGCCTTATATTGCTTTTATCAGCAAGGTGCTGATAATGCATTTTTTTAAATGATTACGAACAGACTAAAATATGAAAAAGATTAAGCGGCTCACAGCGATCCAACGTAGATTATGTTTGCAGTTCACAGATCCAGTTAAATTAAATGAAATATTCTAATCATAGAGTGTTGGTTCCAGTTACTGAGTTCAGTGCCACAACTGTCCCCAAATATGTGACCAGGTAAAAGTGTTTTAACCAGCTAACTTGTGCCAAAAGTCAAGTTTCTTCAATAGGGGAGATATGGCACATTCTTTTGGGGCAGTTTTCACAATGGTCTTAAATTAGCCAGCTTTACTGGGAAATCCTGCTTTGTGAAACGCCCTCAGACTCTCAGCTTAGATTGTAAATGTTTCAAAACACAGACAGAGTCTCACTTATTCACTGTTGTGTTCATTGTACACTTTTACCAGTGTTATGTAGTGAAGGCCAGTTGCTAGAGGCCACAGAAGCTCTAACCAAACCTGTTTCTCCAAAGCTGCTCATGGATCTTCTACTACAGTAGAGTTTAATTGGAATGTGACTGGGTGCAGTTCAGGATTTATTCTTAGTAAAAGTAATAGTATAATTGATTCTTAAATATTCCAACCGAAAACTAGCATATCACATATTATATGTTATGTAATATTTTGTAGTGCACCATTGCATTGGCTTCATCTGTTTGATAAATACATTGTTGTCTACTACAGCATCCACTGATTCTTGAGGCTAATAAAACAGAATTAATATATAGCTTAGTAACAGCAGCATTAGCAAACTGGCTTCCTACTGCATTAGCCAGCTGGTGGGAAAAAAGCCTGCCCTTGTGTATCCACCTTAATGTGCTTGTAGTTTTTCAAAAGTTCCTACACCTTCAAGACACATCATCAGAAGGGGGTTTCCCTGTCTTTAAACTGGAAAAGCTAACTCTAGAGAATACCACAGCACCGCTGCAGGAGGCAATTAGGCACATTTAGCCAAGGATACTTTTTCATTTTGCCTGGAGTGTCACATTAAGGTTGTTCAGTTCACTTTACCTTGAAAGAGGAGACCTGAATAAGCTCTTCAGTCCAAGACCATTTTTACCACATGCATGGCTCCCTCTGTGTGCTCCAGGTCAAAGAGCAGTGGCTGAAAGCAGGTGGATGGAGACTCAGACACACAGAGTTTAGCAAATCATTTATATCTCTCCTAGTAAGACAGAGGTATGCATACAACTAACAAGACACATCTACTTTGCAGACTAAGAGACAAAAGGCACACAGTCTCGGACTTTGCATGAGACGATTATGATATGCAGACAAACAACACACATGCACACATTGACATGTAGGACACACAAAGACAGTACTAGAAAGATGTAAAAACGTGATTCAAAAAAGCACCCAAATTAGGACAAAATCATTAAATTATGGTTCTGACTTTGTTCATGCATTATTATAGCTCTCAGGTTACCCACTGCTCAAAGAAATGCTTATAGAATATGGATGAACATGTTCTGAGCATGGTGATATTTCCACACAGGTTATGTCATACTGACATAATCAGTATAATCTCAGCCACAAACAAAGAAAAGGCTAAATTGGCCTTGGCTGGCATAACAGAGCAGCTGCCATTAAAGGCACAGTTATACTTTATTGTATATGACACACATGTGTGCGCAAACAGCTGTTACACGAGGAACTCGTCTGTGTATCTGGAGGAATAAAAGCTTTTATCCTTTAGGGGGCAGGTCAGAGCAGAAACATCCCAGGCTGGCTTCACAATACGTTCCATGACTACTTTAGATTTTTTTGATTCATGGAATAGCAAGGAGAAATAATTAGAGGATATTGTAGACAAACTACGTCCTTTCTGACGTTGTTGCAGTTGTTTTCATGGTTGGCTCGGTTTGCTGCTAAGGTCATCACGTTGTGGTATACTGCCCCCAGTACTTGTGTTGGTACTGAATGTGGTGCATGCCTAGCATTCATTTCTGAGGATATGCCTGATCCACGCTCCAAATGAATGCAGGATATGCGGAGGAGACATCCCGTGCACAGATATGCATAATTAAGGAAAGCATAGCTGTGCCTTAATACCACCCCTCCTCTGTTGTTTCAGAGTTCGCACACTGCTCATAATGTGTGACACTTGACATGTAACTGTATATTTAGCTTCACTTTAAGGCTTTGGGTATGTATATGTTTGGGCATGGCTGGGTATTTCTAAGGCTGTTCACAATCCTAGTCTTTGTAGTGCCCTCATCTTTTGCACTTGACTGTTTTCTTGGCTCTAATATGCCACTTTAAGTCAGAAAAGTGCTAGTAATTAGCCTTGCCAACTTTCAAAATCATTTAAAAAGTATATAGTCACTGTCTGTTGGGTTAGCCACAGTGAGCTAATCAGTCATGCAAACTTTATCACGCACAATGTTTTTTGAGACGCGCGAGTATAATGTACATACATTTTGTGAAAATCATTTTCAGGGAAATGCAGCCAGTCTCAATGATATCTGGGCACATTTTGTCTTGAAGTCAATACTTGAGGTCACTTGGTCACTCGCCTCAATAAGGGCTCTTCTAAATAACCTGCTAATATAGTAATGGAATGCCTCTTGAGACGTTTGGCTGGTCATCGACGACTGGCAAATTCATCACGTCATATCATATCTGCATGATGGATCACTAATATCGCTCACCAAAAAATCTATTCTTGGTTTCTTACTGATAATGCCTGCCTGCTTTCTACAGGTATGTGTAAGGTTACAGTAATTTACGCACATGATACCGAAATTTAGGTGTCAGTCATACATTGTTTACCACACAGAAGACTACACTGTTTGCTGGCTTGATTGACTTTGTTCACATGGACTAAGACACTACGCTGGTTAGTGTCACTTTACGACTTAATTTACAACTTTCATACTTTTGTATGCAACTTGCATGTGGTAAACTGGGAAATTCATACGTTTATGAGGATCACCTGAACACGGCAGTTTTCTAATACTACATGACCACAGTAGACCAAGTTGAATTTGGTCCATCCCAAGATTTATGGGTATTGCTCACGCGATAGATTTACCACTTGCCGATGGCTACCCGAACCAAACAACAGGTAGTTATGATTTGGTCACAAGACAGTTTTCCAACTTTACAAACTGATGAGAACTGTCTGATTTGGATGAGGTGTTTTGGAGCAAGCAACCCAAAAAATACCAAAGCATGCAAGACAGGGTTACTCCAGAACTGTGAACCACTCTTTTAAGGCTTTTCTTCCACTATCTTCCTGAGCCTGTTTATGATATCCTCGCCACTGCTCCAGGGTACCACATTGGCCTTGTACTCTCCAGGTTTAGCTTCCCCCATCTCTTGGATCAGCCGGTGCATGGGGAAGTCGCGCCTAGGAAAAGCTGTATCCCCCGGCGAAAGTGTGAGTGACGGACAGAAGTCGTTGGCTCCATCTCCGACGTACAGAACCTTCTGGTAGCGTCTACCACCTCTCTCACGAACCCGCTGAGCTGTGTACTGCCGCACGATCTCCGCCTTGCACATGTTCATGGGACACCGCAGGCAGCTGTGGGAATGGAATGGGCGGAGTTGCAACTGGCCGTTGTCGTCAAAGTGGGCAGGGTTTGCGAAGATGCGCAGGAAAAGCTGGCGGAAGCCCAGATTCTGCAGCCATGCCTCGATGAAGACTGTGTTGGCGTCAGACACACACACAACTTCAAAATCCCGCGGTGGGCGGGACATCAGGAAGCGCAGCAGTGCCGGAATGCCCGGACATGGCGGAAGTCGCTCTATCGTGCTGATGATGGTCCCTGGAGTGACGCCCTGCTCAGCCAGGTAGGCCAGCACACGCTGCATGTACTCGTTATACCTGCCCGGTCGATATGTGTCCTTCAGCCAGCTGGGGAGAGAGCCACCAGGCGCTGCGCTGACCACCGCATCATCACTGCACTCGTCCACCAGCGTCTCATCGAAGTCGAAGAAGATCAAGAAGCGTCGGTCGTTAGGGGGCGGAGCCAACGCTCTATTGCCCTGGAAATGGGATTCATCCCGCCTGCCCGGAGGAGGATGGGGCGGGGCAAAACAGCAATTGAAGACGGAGTCCCGCATCGTTGGCAGTGACGCAAACCTCGCAGGCTAATTCTGTTCTTCTTTTTCTCTCTTTGAAAGAACAAAAGAGGTGAACTGAAAGACAGAACAATAAAAATACAGAAAAAAATAAAGAGTGGTGGTGTGAACATTTCATAGAGTTTTAATCGAACCTCCTATATTTCTCTACATCATAAAAGTCAGCTTTTTAAAATAAAAAACAGTTTACTCTTCTGATTATAGCTGGGTAAAGAAAATGTTAAAATACAGAACACAAATCTAACTGCACTATAATACAAATGGTGCTTTAGCTTGAAAAGGTAAAAACCAGGCTGCTTTAAAACTTTGATTTAACAGAACTTTATTAACTAACAGGACAAAAATCTGTTTTACGCTCTATAAATGTATTGTTTGAAGTTCAGTTAACACCGAATTTTAAGGCAGCCAGGTAACTACACTCTCAGAAATAAAGGTATTAAAACATTAGGTTATGCAAAGGTGCAAATATGTACTTTTCACATGGGAGAAAAAAACTTATTTAAGGTACACAATTGGACCTTAAACTACTGCTGTACCTTTGAGGGAACATTTACTTTGCTGAAACCTTGATGAACGAAAGATTTTCCAGCACAGCACCTTTATTTCTAACCATGTAGATTATTTAACATATCACTGTATACTTTATATAAACATTATAAGTGTGTTATTCACTAAGATGCCAGATTTTTTTTCTGTGATATTATTCCGTCTCAAAAACAATAGCACATGAGGAAATAGCAGCCTTGATTCCAGCTGTGCTGAGGTCTCCTCTGTGATCTGGATCCATTAACTGTAGAACAGAGTGGACTGCAGTCTGAAGGGCTCCGCTCAGCGAGGTTACAGGGTTCAGTGGGACAGTAACTTGTTCCAAAAACCAGCGTAAGATTTTTTTTCCATTAATAAATTCTGCTCTAAAACTAAAAATAACAAGTGTATTGAAATCTGGACTTCACAGTGTCCTCAGGTCACAGTCACTATAACAGAGGAGAGAAGAAGTTAAAGTTAACCTTTGGTTGAGATCATGAGGTGAACTGACTTGATGAGCGTGTCTGCAGGATCCTGTGAGGAAAATCTGGCAGAAACTCATCGACTGTGGTAAATCAGGAACCTTCTGCTAGCAAAAAAACCACTAAAATATATATATTGATTTAAGATATCACGTTTTTTTTGCTACTTTTTTTTGGCTTTTTATGTTTAGTAAAATGTTTAGATTTTTTTTCCAGCACCTCAAATAAAATAAAAATGTGAAAGAGAACATGATGTTCCAGTAACAGTGCAGCACGCCACTGAAAGACGGATGGCTCTAGTTTACAGATACTCAAAGAACGCCGACCAGGCTCTTTACCTGGAGCTGTACATCCAGCAGAAAAACGCCTCCTTGGTGCTCCTCGTTTTAATCCTGCTGCGCGATGCTGAGTTTCTCTCTTTCCTGCTTTGAGTTCATGAAGATCTTCAGCCACACGGTGGCGGTTTATAACGGCGCTGAGACGTAGCTCCGCCCCCGCGGACAAATCCATCACACATCAAACAGAGGTGGCACCAAACTCAGATTTACTCAGCGGGATGTACTTATGTAGCTCAAATGTTGATGAATTTGTGCTTTTATGGGTATTTCTAAGTATATAGGTACGTATAAGTGAGCCTTACTAACTCACGCAGCTCTTCTGTTGGTTGAGATCCTGGACGTTTCTGTTGTTACTTGCACTTCTCGCTTTCGAGCTTTAGCGTTTGTAGGCATCCCAAAGGGAGAAGAACTGCCCCTAACAAACTTAGAACTAAAAGGCTAGAATTAAACATAATTACTGTGCCTTTAAGGCTATTACATGAGCCCTGGTCTGACTGGCTGTCCTGTACTGCATCTTATCCAAAAGCCACTTAGAGCTGAAACACTCCTGAGAGCGAATGAATGGGTGGAGCTAAACTGCTGTAGGCTGAATTGGTAGACTAATGATGAACTAGGAAATCAGTTTGTTTTTGTGACATCACAGAAATGATTCATTTAAAGCATTTTTTGAAGCATATTTCGGTAAAGTTTTCAGTATTCATATATTACTTTGTCATGTATTATTACTCAAAATCAAAAACAAGGGAAGTAGCTTCCCATGATATGGGCTCTTTAACAGGGTTTAGATATTATTTATCATATTTTTGTTGTTTTTTTTAGTGAGGAAAAATCAGTTTTCCATGATAGGGTTATTAACACAGTGAGCACAACCAAACTACTGATACAGCACAAGCCTTCAGGTTCCCAGTACACTGTTTGAAATTGTACAATGTGTTTAGTCATGGTGACAACTTTTTAAAAAATGCAGAAAATAAGCAGAACAGTGTGAAGCACATGTAAGATAAATGACCAGAGTGGAGACTCAGCTGTGAGCCTGAATCCATGGAAAGTCTGATTCTCCCTTATTTTCTGTAAAATAGAGTTGTCACTTCCCCTGCCTTTTACTATAAAGCACTCATCTGTATACACTTCCTTCTTTCCTCCCTTCCTTGTCCACTTGTAACAACCTTTTAATAACAGGGTGCTGGGCAGGCTATTTTGGGCAGGGGTGTAGGAGCACAGACGAACTGTGTATGTCTCCTTAAATCAGAATGCATAGTGTCATCACTTGCTTGCTCTAACTCGAGGTTTAAACTTCTGACTCAGATCCCCTTTTCACTCACATCCTCATTGGAGCTTCCACAGAAACAGAATTTCAGAGAATGCTCATGCAGAGAAACCAAAGGTTATTGTTGCCATGTTTGAGCATGTCTAAGGACAGATAAACCTCAAGGAGACAGGCTAAGCAATTCTGTGTCAATATCACCAACCCTTTTCAGCCTACATAAAGATAACTTCACACTCAGAGTGAAGGCATTCGGCTACACTGTCCTTTGAACCATTCTGTCTGATAGAGCATTACTAGCCAGCTTGTGGACATGTTTGAGGTCCTTTTTTGGTCCTTCTGTATTTTGGAAACAAACATACATACATATTAGAGTTTATCTGAGGCGTTCACTGATTGATTGCAATATCAGTTTGGTCTCCTTCCTGTTTAGCATATTTTACTTTTTTAACCTCAAGGTTTAATTTGTTTAGGTTTAAGTGAAACATATCACTACCATGTGAAAACCTCATACCACCATGCCTCATAACTTTGCCACATTAGTGTGCAAAGTTTTTTCTTCTCCTGTTAAGTTACCATTTCAGAGATATGGCGTTTCTTAAAAAGATTCAATAACTTCCAAAGCCAGGGGTGCACAGATATGGGAACAGTGGGCTGATATTTTTCAGTCGCATATATGCCGATGCCGATACATAAGCATTTATTAAAATGTACACATAGGGGCTGCTACCTGAACTCGAATCAGCTTTACAGAGAAATTATAAATAAAGTAAAATAAAAAAAGGAGACCTAGTGTCGCCTAAACACCTTGCTCTTCCAGAATGTAATACGATTAATATCAAATACCAGTTTGACATATCTGTCAAATCTAAACATCTATCTGATCTCTTCCAAAGCAAATATCTGCTGATAGCAATAAGATTCCCATATGATTGTGCATCCCTATCCAAAACAAAATGAATATCTAATACTGCTTTCAGCGTCATGTTTTATGTGGAAGAACGTTCTAAACTTCATGAAGTAACTTTTTTCCTTTGGTTCGCAAATGCCCAATGTTTTAGTTTAATTTTGCAAAATCATTATGCTGATAAAACATAACTATAGTGGATAATTAACCTTCTTCCTCAGAAGTTCAAGTTTTAACTGAACTCTCTTTGAACAGACACTCTCAGTCATCAGATTCACCCGTTCATGGGGGGTCCGATGCACAACCGACATTACAAAATATTCTTCGCGACAATGCATGTAATTACAACTTTTCCAAATCCCCAAAACATAGTATAGCTTAGAACTGTAAAAAGGTTCTTCACACTCATCTCATTCGCAAAAATGGTTCCTTAAATAAGCATCCACTGTAAGGTTCTTTAGGGAACCTATGACATGAGAACTGTTTTAGCACATTTATTTTGAGTGTACTTTTTCTTATGCTGACACTTAGGCAGAGTTTGCTGAGCTTTAACCATTACGAGCAGTTGAGCTTGATGTCTTCCTGAAGTGTGGCAAAAGCTGACATGAGGACAGCCTGGAGTAACCCCACGTTTTGGTAATGAGTCTGTATTTTCTGTATCTTTGCTTATCTAATCACTATATTACTTCTCCATAGTCACAAGTGCCAAACAGCTGTGTTTCTGTGGACTAGCCAGAAAAGGGTCACCAAGATAATAATAATTAAAATAAAAAAAAAAAAAAGGGAGCTGGTCTGACCATGACCACAATCCCCTGACCCATTTTCCTATTCAAGGCACATGAGAAATTTTTCTTTTTTCTGACAACCACACAAATAATGACAAAGTTTGAAATATGGCTACTTAATCTTTTTACTTCCTAAAGTTAGCAGAAAGTATGTTAAATGAACATTGTAAAAAAGGCCCATCAGTAATACATGTCCATCATTATTTTTTTATAAACAATCAAAAGAGGACAACAAAAAACATTGAAATGAAACTTGAAGTTGGAAGTTGGCAAAGCCGCACATCTGAGTACCAGACACAGTGATGCAATCATACACTGCTACAGTTGAGTGGTAGAAACGGGAAAAGGGACGAGTCCTCTGGATTAAAACGTCTCTCCAGAGTTTTACATTAACATGGTCTGCTTATATGTCTTAACTAGAAAGGTTTTAGTAGAAAGTGCATTCTATTAACCAAGAGAAAAGGAGGAGAATCAGAACCCTAAAACAGAGATGCATCAATTGGGATTGTGGGCCGAAGCCAATATTCAATATTTTTTTTATGTACATATCAGCTGATGCTGACAAATTAACTTAAACACAACACAAAAATTTGGATTGCAGCCAACGTGATTTACATAAGTGAAATATATCATTTACTTCTACAGTGTAAAGTAGCAAGACTAATAAAATGCAGATATTTTAGGGTAGTAGCCCAGTGTCAACTAAATATTTGTTTCTTCTGGAGCACAATAAATATGTCATGAAATATCTATAAAATCTAAAGGTCCATCCGATGCAGATTTTTTTAAAGCAAATATCTGCCAATACAGATATGATTCCAGTACCATCATACATCAATACTTTAAAATAACTACGCTGGATCAAGCAAAGGAGCCGTTTTAGACTGATATCCAAATACAACAATAAGTCTTTATAAGACTTTCCAAATGAGGCAAGGTCAATAAAAACGAACATTAATTATAGGACAATATAAAGATTCAAACAATATGAAAATCCTCAACTAGTAACATAGAGGACCATTTTGCTGTGCTGATTCTCCTCCTTTTTCAAAAGCCAATCAGCTCACAGAGACGCAGCTGCTGGACACGATCAGCAATGTTTTGTCAGTTTCAGGTCAAACCTGTAATGCAGCAGTAAAGTGCAGAAAATAGACAAACAAAATAGGGCTTTTAAACACACAAATACACGCTCTTACTTAACCAATGTCATTAACAAAAAAAAAAAAAAAAAAAAAGGCTAGTGAGAACCTTTTTTGATTTGCCCACGCACCTTTTCCAAAACCCCCTTGCACACTCATGCCATGATATCACTTACATGATAAGATGTTCATGTAAAAGACAGAGAACTTAACAAGCAGCTTTCAATGCCAGCACCTCCAGGGGTATAATGAGTCGAAAACATACAGGTACTCACTACAGCACCCTTCCTGCACATTCTATTGGATAATGAGTACAAATAAACTTATCTTTTTTTTTTTTTTTTAGCCCAGAACACACTCACGCTTAGAAATTTACTTTAAAAACAGTAACAAAGCTTACAAATAAAAATGTCAGGTAAGTGGGTTAGATCATATAGAACATAATAAATGAATTATTCGTTTCTTTCAGTTCATCATGACACATCACAGCATTGGTCATTCTCAACAGTCTCGCACTGAAAACGTCTTCCAGAATGCACTCAAGTTCTTTTCCAGAAAGCACACTTTCAAAGTCAACAACAAAGAAATGTTTCAGTGGAACACACAATCGATTTGACAACAACCAAGAAACAACAAAGTTAATGTTAACTTATCTATTGAGTTTAAGTGCCCAAAAGTCTGCATGTGTGGGTTTGTATACACGCACAAACAAGTGTTTATATATATTTATATATATATAATTTGACAAAATTGTATTCCCACGAAGAAAAGGTTGAACTGCATTTTTCTATGTTTTGTAAAACTGAATTACTCTGAAAAGTTAGAGCTTCCACAAGTAAATGTTTCAAACCCGTAGAACCTTGGCAGCAGCAGCTGGGTACATTACACAGAAAGAGAGAGAGAGATAGCAAGAGAGAGACAGACAGAGACAGACAGACAGACAGACAGACAGACAGACAGACAGACAGACAGACAGACAGACAGAGAGAGAGAGAGAGAGAGAGAGAGAGAGAGAGAGAGACAGACAGACAGAGAGAGAGAGAGAGAGAGAGAGAGAGAGAGAGAGAGAGACAGACAGAGAGACAGAGAGAGAGACAGACAGACACAGAGAGAGAGAGAGCGAGAGAGAGAGCGAGAGAGAGCGAGAGAGAGATTGATTTATAAAGAGGTGTGAGAACAGGAGAATGAGAATGAAATACAAATACACTAAAAGATAGAGGGAGAGAGAAAACGAGAAATACTGAGGGGCAAGCATGACAAAAGAGTGAGACAGTGAGAGGAATTACATCAAGAGAAAGAGAAAGTAAACAGATTGCAAGAAAGACAGAAGAAATACAGAGAGAAAGAGACAGAAAGAGAGAGAGAGTTAGTTTGTGCCAACTCAGTACAGTGGCAGGTTTTCATCATTATGATGTAAGTGGAATCTTTCCATAACGGTTTATGAGGTGTAAAATAATGCTTTACAAGGTTGTCTGCGTGCGTTTTTCTTTGAGAGAGAAGGTTCATTGAGGTCACCAGACTGAAAAATCCTTTCTGATCACATTTAAGCTTCTAATGAGGAAATGCGCAGTCAGCAGCTGAGTGTGTTCCTCAGCAATCTTGCTGAGTTTCACTCTTACACAATTGAACTGACAGTATGTATGCAAGTGTCTTTACTTGTTTCTGTGGCCCTCAGCTGGCTCAGGGCAGGTCAGAAGGCTTTGTATGATTTTCAGTGGTGCTGTGCTGACCCCTGTCTCAGATAGGTCTCCTCATGTGCGCAGTGGTTGATTGGCTCGCTCTTAAACAGGGCTGGTGGAGGGGGCAGGAGAGAGGATGGGACGGAAAGGTGCTGACTCGTCATGGGGGCATGTCCAGCGTGATGGACAGGGGTATGGGTGTGTGTTTGGTGGTGCTGTGTGGGTGTGGCCGACATATGCAAATGAGAAAAGCCATGTCCAATCCCGCCTCTCTGACCAAGAGGACCTGACGTAGACCCAATCATTCCTGGGCCGATGGCCGCTATGGTGGATGTGGCTTGGGAGGGCTGGGGTGTGCTGGGGGTATGGCCAGAGGAAGAAGGTGTGTGGCCTGACAGATGGATGGGCAGGGGCATGGTGGAGGGCTGCAGGGTCATGGGGCTGGTGACCCGGAAGCACTTTTCGCGATGCGCTTTAAGCATGTTGGAGAAGCGGAAGCGCTGGCCGCACACCTCGCACGGATAAGGCTTCTCTCCAGTGTGTGTTCTGCGGTGACGCTTCATATTCGGCCGGCTAGTGAAACTCTTCCCGCAGATCTCACAAATAAATGGCTTTTCACCTAGAGAGATAAAAAAAAACAACAAAAGCTATGACACAGCAATGATGCGGTACAAATTCAACAACTGTGTGAACACAAAAACTGGATCTTTTCAAATCAGATATGATCCACTTTGATATATGATCCTAGATTGGATACATAACTGATACATTCCCTTCCAACAGATATGTCTTCTCTAAAAGGTATTGGAATGGCACAGCCAATTCTTTTGTTTTTGCTATACACTGAAGGTATTTGGGCTTAAAAGATGACTGAGAGGATAGATCAGAACATTAGCTTTTATTGCCTGATATTTACATCTAGTTGTGCTAAACAACTTAGAACATAGCACCTATGTTGGCAGACCAACCAGTTAATTAGTTGAGCAAAGGTATAGGAACAGATAGTCTTAAAGTAAATAACACTCAGGCATATCCCTTGCTTGAAATAACTGCATCAAGCTGGCGACCCACTTACATTACCAAACTGTTTCAATACTTTTGGAAGAGACTGCATGAGCCCAGATTAGATACATATCTGATATGTGGCCCTGTGACTAGATCCAATACACATGTGACATATGCCCATGTTGTTGACAAAAGTCAATAATATAGGTCCTTTCAGGATAAGTCTATATGACCGGTATACATCAGTTACAAATACAGATGTGAACCATCAAGGCAGAAATACTGGATCTGAGTAAAATATTGGAACTGAGTAATAAGGCTTGTAGCATTAACATAGTCGAAGTCAACAGGATCAACATTAAAGTACAAGATTTGTAGTTACAATGCATATTTTATATATGACCAAATTTTCAAATTATTACAATTCTAAAAAATGCCTTAAAATGCCTTTTGCCATTTACATTGTGACACTGACTTGCAGTACATAAAGTGTGTGAGTGAGTGTGTGTGTGTGTGTCTGTGTTCTCAAACTTTTGCATGCTGTTCGCAAATTGCTCCTTCTTTCTGCTTTTGAACAAAGCAGCAGTGACCTTAACCAGCAGCCTGACACACACACACAAAATGCTATAAATGCTACTTGGGCAACTGCACTTACGTGTGTGTGTATGTAACATGGAGGTCTATGTGTTTGTAAAGAGCACATCTGGAGGGCTCAGGGTGTGTTCCACCACAAAAATTTAAATCCATCAACTTATGTTTTAAAAAGCTAAAAAGAAGACAGAAAGTAGAGTATTTAGGGCAGCTGAGAACTACTGTCTCTGAGAGGAGTGATGTCTATATATGTGTGTGTGACTGTACATCTGTTAGAATGAATGTTGCAACACATTTGCTACTTTTGTGTTTATTTGTTGGAAGTAATCAGGAAGGGAATTTGACTTTGTTTTCTTGTACAACGTTTTCCAAGTGTGTGTCTCACCTGTGTGTGTCTTCATATGCTCATCAAAATACTGCTTCATGTTGAAGTCTTTGCCACACCATTGACACATGAACTGCTTGTGTCCAATGTGGATACTCATATGAGACCGCAGTTGATACTTATACTGGAACCGTTCATCACAGTTCTGTACAGACACAGAAATAAGACAGCGTGGGTGAAAGCAGTAGTTGCACATGAAACGCAGAGTGAGCTTTGTAATATAAAGGACTGGACCTGTTATTACATCTTATACGCCTGTCATTACAAAGTTATTTATACATGACACAGCCCAACCCAGCCTGAGTGCATGCGTGAGCACACACACAAGGAGACTGAAATTATAAGTCCCACCCAGACCACCCCGTGGGCACCACTCCCAACACAGACAGGCTGCTTCTATGGAAAAAAAAATGCTGTGCTGATAAACACAAACCTATCACAAGTGTCAAAGGTCAGAACGCCCAGAGTAACAGAGTTGAGGCACAAGCAGATTCTACATTCATTCTCAGTGAAATGACAATTTTGACCATTTTCCAGCCATCTCTTAACTCTGAAGTCTAAACATATTGTTTTTTGTCATGCATTGTATGTATATTATTTAATATAGTAATATAATATACATTATTTAAATTTAATTCCACAATTAATTACATACATTGTTATTACATTTACAATCAAATTACATTTACAATCAATTTACACACTGTGCTTACAGATTTGAGTCTGATGTCTTCTGTTTTATTTCAATATAAAACAATGGTAAACAAGGCAGCATGTTTCTTCATCCCACTAAACAAGCTGCACAGCAATAACTTCACATTCAATTTACAAACACCAAAGCCCCATCTAATGAAAGTATAGAATGCAAAATTTCTACAGAATTTTCATAGGCTATGTGTAAAAATAATTCATATAAAATTACACCACACTTTTTGTTATTCAAAACAACTAGGTCAACAATGATCATAGGAGTTGGTCACCATTTATGGTAAGAAA
The DNA here is from genome assembly GCF_015220715.1 of Pygocentrus nattereri. Taxonomy (NCBI): domain Eukaryota; kingdom Metazoa; phylum Chordata; class Actinopteri; order Characiformes; family Serrasalmidae; genus Pygocentrus; species Pygocentrus nattereri. The sequence goes on along the minus strand of NC_051224.1, from coordinate 14,096,889 downwards.
GCAGCAGGAACAAACAGCACAAGTGACCTTACGTCTCCACAATGGTTACTTTACATGAGAAGGAAAAAAAAGTTTATGGAGCAAGATTTCTTTTCCAAGTAATCCTTGAGCATTTCTTTTACTGAACTTATCAGGAAACTTTAAAGGACTTGTATAACAGGAAGCAGAATTTTTCTTTTTAAATAAAATACTTTGATGTAGTATGTGAACATGGTTTGTGATGTCACTAAAAAACAATGCACTAATATAAATCCACATATTCAGCCTACAGCAAACCAGCCCCACCCATCTGCATGGTTATAAGCATATAAAGAGTTTGCTTGTGTATGTTTAACTAAAACAAGCAGCCCTTGGGTTTCAGCTTAAGTCCAGGGCCTACAAAGTGTAATATGCATTAAACTGTCTAGAATCAGCTCTAGCTGTATGGAAAAGCACTGGATCTGGCTGTGGAGGTACGTTTCTGGAAAAAGTTCCGAATGTTCCAGCTTACTGGAAATGCTAAACGTTTTCCACCACACAAGCTATTTAAGAAACAGAGGTTTATGGGGGAAACGGTGCCTACAAGCAGAGCCAAGCAGGGCTCTCCGGAAATGGACTGACATTCATAAACGAAAACCTGTATGCACAGCTTGGGTGTGCTGGTTAGGCAAATTTTGCCAAAGTCAAGCATTTCAGCATATAACCTAAAACTGGACTTTAGCACAACACAATTAAGTTCATTATTAAGAAAAACACATGGCATTTACTTTTCACAAACAGGTCAGTGTAGTAGCAACAACCAAACACCACAGCAGCAAAAGCTAAAAACACCATAACCAACAGTTTTAAATCCATATTCAGCTATAAATGGGTATGGTGCCACCTGGTGAGATTATTTTTCAAAATTTTTTTGTAATATTGCAAATATGAGCTGACAACCAACACAAATACAGAAACGAAACAAGCCTTATGAAACTTATGTAAATGTCTGTTTTGTTTATAGGGAGGCAGAAGAACAGATGCAGAACATTATTTTCAGTTCAGTCATTAGAACCTACCTGAGCCACTAACCAAACACAGAAACACAGGCACACGCAGACATGGCACAATATGGCTTGTGTTTGCTTTACTTCATTGTGGAAGGAGTTATTAATGTGGTAATATTTGTACATATATGCAAAATACCCTGTGAGAGCTCAGTGCATGCTGCAAGGGTTACTCAATTGGGGCAGAAGCAGCCATGTGAGAATAAATGCATATATGCAAGTCTGTGCTTTTACCTCACAGCGGAAGGGCTTCTCTCCTGAGTGCTGGAGTGAGTGCACCTTCAGGGACATGCTGCGCTTAAAGGATTTTCCACAGGTTTCACATGTAAATGGCATGTCCTTAGTGTGAGCTGGAAGAAGGGGAGAGGGAGGGGGAGAAGGAGATTTTTCAGAATATTTCAAGCCAAGTTTGCTCATTAACATTAACATTGAGTGTTTACTGAAATGACACACCCCAGCCTAAACAAACAAACAATTAAATAAATAAATAAAATTATTTTACAGACACACCCACCCACCCAACAATGGCACTGCAGTAGCTATTAGAGCAGGGTTTCCCAAAGTGTGGACCAAAGGCCAAAGCTGGTCCTTAAGGAGTTATGAATAGGCCCCACACAGTTAACCTAACTGTACTCCCTCACCCAGTGCGAGAAATTATTTTTGAGTACAGCTTGTTTTGCACCTGTAATAGTATTTCTGAAGTATTTTAGTAATAAAATATGCAGTACTGATATTAAATAAATTTTTCAAAACCTTGTTATTTGTATATTTCATCTTTTTGGCACTTTGTCTATTACAAAGATCACACAAAAAGTTTGGGCTGGTTTAAAGACTCCAAACCTCCTTCTAATGATGTATTGTGAAGGTATGAGGAACTTCTGAAAAGTTTTTTTTTTTTTTGTGTTAGCTGGTGAATGTAGGACACAGACAGCTAACACTACATATATTTTATTGCAGATGTGTGACTGTAGTAACGGTCTTCAAATCATCATTATGATGGACAGAATTCATTACTCAAAGGCCAGACAAGACTTGTCAGATAAGGAGGGCAACAAGCTGCAGTTAGCAAGGTAGCCACCTGACTATCTAGATACATTTCCGGCTGAAAAGATAAACAACTTATTGTGTGCATTTTGTGCTGAATAAAGACAGACACTATTTTTCTTAATGACTGAGAATTACACAAATACTTGCTTTGTTGTATTTGTTAGCCAGTATTAAACTTACTTTATATAGCTATAGAAATACAAATTTTAATTTATACACCTATAGGCTACAGCTTGGTTAGCAGTCTGGACTGGTTGTCACCACAGTGGACTCCAAATGTGTTTCCATAATGCAATGTTTTGTTACTTACCAACCATGTGCTTGCGGACATGGGCCATTGTGTAGAACTTCTTCTCACAGATCTCGCAAGCAAATTTCTTCTCAGCAAAGCCATGGACAATCTTAATGTGTTCATGAAGTGACCACAGCTTTTTAAAGGATTTATTACACGACACACACTGAGGAACAGAAGAGCACAGAACACCCACAAACACATTAGTACTGCAATTTAGATACACCCAGTATAAATTTCAACAAAATTTACAGCAATGCTGTAGAATCAAACGCTACGGTCCAAATCAGTGAACATCTCCTGACCACTTTATTCTTACTTTCTGATTACTATGTCTCCCTCTGCTGGGGACATGAGAGTTTGTACAGTGATTACCAGCGGTCAATCACTAGAGATGCTTTCTCAGACTTTTCATATTCCACACAGGATATGCCTCTTTTATTATACCCATACTTTAATTCAATAATGCCATTATTTATATCCTATAAAACATTTTCCATTTCTCTGGAACATCCCAATGTTACTAGGCTAGCATATCTGATTAGTCTGTTTGATTAGATTTTAATTTCCTCTATCTGTAACATACCTGTGCAAAATAAAACTGATTCTGATATAAACCAAGAAGATTAAACAATATTGATTATCAAATATTAGTCAATATCAATGATCTGCATTTGAGGTATTTTTAATCAAATGAAATGTTCTTTTCCTTAAGTGTAACAAAGACTTGAACAATTGCTACTTTGCAGCTTGCAGCGATGCATGCATTTTATGTGCTGCGCAGAAGACGAAGTCTTCGAGCCATTCACTTGTAGCAGCACAAATCTGCATGACTCTTTTAGGTACTGAAATAATGGAAGAGACTGAAGTCTGAGGAAAACTTGAATTTGAAAAGACTTGTTGATGCAACAATCTAGAACAAGCTCTGTTTCTTTTCAGGTACCAAATACTACTAATATACATCAAATTATATGCTACAAATATATAGAGGTAGAAGTTTTGTCCATATCGCCCAGCATTCCAATGCCTCTCACCTGAATATTCTTCTCGCAGTCCGTCTGCTGATGCAGCGCCAGCTCGCTCTCCAGCACAAATTTCTTCCCGCACTTGTCGCAGATTTGCATACGCCTGTGAGTGACATTCATGTGCTTCTCCAGGTACCAGCGAGTGTTAAACACTCGTGGGCATTTCTCGCAGGTCAGTGTCTCGCGCTCCTCCCCTTCACCCTTGGCCCCTGAAGTAGAAGAAGGAGCCGAGCCTTTGCTGTCGCGGCCCGGCCTGTGCTTCTGGGGTGGGAGTTCAGCGCTCTTCCTGCGCCCCCTGGTCGTCATACCAGCAGTTGTAGGTGTGACGGTTGCCACGGTTACGCGGCGGGTCTTTCTGCGTGGCTTGGTGCTGAGTCGGCCCCGGCGCACCCGTTTTGCTCGTAGCCTCCGACTCCCATTCTCTTCTTCCTCCTCTTCATCCAGATCCTCCTCTTCCTCTGAACTCTCTTCTTCTATGCTATCATCTTCCTCCTCCTCTTCGTCATCATCATCCTCCTCTTCGCTGTTACTTTTTACCTCTCCTGCAGGGTTCACTGGGCTACTCTTTTCTCCTTTAGAGACATGGAGGGTCTGGTTGTTCAGGTTCACCTCTACAATGATTTGTGCTCGTTTAAACTCTTCCTCTTCCTCCTCCTGGCCTCCATCCTCTTCCTCGGTATCTTCAGATGTTCCATCTTTCTGCCCTTGTGTGGCTCCTTCGTTCCCACTCACTCCGGAACCTTCTTTGTAGTACTGCTGAAGGGGAACAGGGTTTGGTTCTAGCTCAGGGGCCAGCTGTGTTACTGGTTTGTTGGTCATCTTGTTGTCCACCAACACTGAATAGGGCTTGGCCCCAGCCTCCTGCCTGTAGAGCTTTGCTGATAGGTCGCTGTCTGCTGAAGGGGTATGGTGATAGTAGGTTTGTGCAGGATGAGCTCTTTGACCCTCTTCCTGCGACATGGCTTCTAGGTCAGATACTTCTTCCTTCAGTGTCTGGCACGGCTTCATCAGTATGTGTGTATATATGTGTGAAGAGAGAGTTTTGCATTCTCTGTACTGCTCTCTTGATGCAGAACAGTGGTGGTGTTTCCTCTAGACACCTAAAAAGACAAAAATGGTCCAACCCTACCCCTCGCTCAAAGAGCAAGAGAAGGGGAGGAAAGGAGAGAAAAAAGGCAGGCGAAGGACACCCCTACAACACCTCAGCCCAAACCAAACTGAGTCCCCATGACCTCTGCATCAGAAGACGGACGGAGAGAAAGATTCGGTAGGTCCGTGGTTTCCTTTTCACAAAGCAATCACATGTATGCTCACACTGGGCCAATTCAGCCAGCTTTTAGGTTAGAGATATTTGTTCCTCACTGGTCTGTGAGAGTACTTTCTAGACAGCAATTACTGTTAATATCAGCCAAATCAGTTAAAGATGCCAAAGCCTCTGTGCTGAGATTAGCCTCTCGCGGTCATAGCCTGCCAGCCCTGCTTCAAAAGCCTCCTGCCATACACTGCCTGAAAAAAAAGAAATCAAGAAACAAAGAAAAAAGAGAAAAGTTTAAGTCAGCTTGCTGATAAGAACATCACACTTAAATGAAGCCAATAAAGACCTTACACACAACACAACTACATGCATAACTATTAAAACTTTAGGGCCCCTTCACAAAGACCAATTTTGATGGACTTTTCAGTATTACCTGACCGGAATCCACAACAACTGCCCTCATACTGCAGAGATTGTCATCTGGTTAAACCTTTTTTTTTTTGTCCTCAAATGACAAGTCAGGCTTTCACCATCCACACCAAGCGCATGTGTGGGAGAGAGAAATGAAACTGCTGTCTGGTTAAGGTGCAGAGATCTAAAAATCTCACTACCAATCACACAAATATAGGCGCTCGCGCGCGCACACACACACACACACACACTCCTGACCACAAACGTTTCACTTCTGTGTGGGAGCGTGTGTGAGCAACTTAAATTAAAACCACAAAGGAGCTGAGTAGAGAAAACTAACCCCTTAAAAACACACCTCTTCCACACACACAAACACCTGAATATTTAATATCTTGAAGAAATGAAACATAGGCCTACATGTCATCATTAAAATAACTACATCCTATATATAGGACAAAACCAAGCACTAAAAAAACTACTAACAACACTGTACTAGCTACCTTAAAAAAAATCTTCATTGACAAATCTGGAGTAATAAGTGGCACAGGTGGCACTAGGGTCAACCAGGTCAACTGAACTATTTGGATATACTATAACAGAAACTTGTATTCAGCCCTTTGCATTTTGGGGAAGAGAAAGAACCAAAATCAGTGAAGTAAATAAAGACAAGTATGACGAGGTGGAGTTTACTACCACAAGTCAACTTCTTTGCCTTTATGGTAAATGCCACAAATCAGATTTCAAGAGTCAGACAGTTCCACAGAACTCAATTGCCAGATTTATATAATACAATGTGTCCACCTATGTCAGGAATTCATCTTCATCGCTATCATAGTCAAACTCATAGTAATTACAAGCAAAAGAAGATACAAACATGAACCATGACGCAATCTAAGGAAGAGTTGAATGAAAGTGGCCCCTTAACCAACATTTGCAACTGACACTTCAGAGCAGAGATTCTCAGACGGTCCATATTTTTGCTCTATCCTTAAGTGTTGGGAAATACAATCAAGCATAAACATGGACTGCCTAGGATCCCAGAAGACCAGTTTAAGAGCCACTGGTTAAGAGAACTGCACAGTTAAATAGTGGCCCAAGAAAACGAGCCCCAACTGAGCCATTTTCATTGGTAAACTGTATTGTAAGAATGCACAGTCAAGATTCAGTCAACCGACAGCGCTGACAGTTATGCACTTCAGAGGCATAACGAAACCACAGTTTTCAGTATGAGTGAGTTCTGCGGGACTCTGTATGTAGTGGTCTACAAACATGTTTTCAAGGAACGGTTTTCAATAAAAACAATTACACTGCCTAGATTTCGCATTCCATCTGAAAACAAAGGCGGAGGCGCAGCTAACTGGATGACCCCTGGGTAACCTTGATGAAGGCTGAAGGTCAAACAACACAAATAAGGTGTGGCGAGAACAAACACTAATCTAGTCAATTAACGACAAAATGCCAGACACAAACTAGAAAAATAGCGCAGTTTAACCACACTCTAACTTAGACTTAACGGTCTCAGCCTTTACTTCCTGCGTCTCAGAGACTCATCTTCGCTGTGTGTGTATGTGTGTGTGCGTGCGAATAGCATGCCCGCCTGCAAGTATGTGCAAGCAAAATATGCATCCATGTTAACTGCTAAATTACATTTACTTTAAAGTACGCAAAATGTACCGGATGTATATTCGCCCCCTAAATCAGACTGAACAGCACAATTTAAACAAACACAAACATATATATAACTCTACACACTCCCACATACACCCACACCTATACAGACACACTCCGCTACCTTCCTGTATCTCTGCAGCTTTCTGAGAATCGGCAAGCACACCAAGTGTGTGACCACACAATGGGTGCATAAGGGGTCACAGCTATGTGTTTATCTGCATCTTGGCAGTAATGAATCCTGCACTGTTTAATGTGCTAAGAGGCTCGTATGTACAACTAAATGTTTGTCCCCTTTTTAAATAAAAGGCTTAAGGTAGCATGTAAACAATGTTAAAGTTCCAAATGTACCATTCATTCCACAGTCGATTATAGTGTATATATGGAAAGCAAGCTGCAGAAACAGCAGTTCTGAATTCCCTGTTTTTGTGACTAAACAAAAACCATACATTTCCACATATCTGGTTACACAGCAGTTTTAGCTCAGCCCATTCACAGTGAAGTTTTAAAGTGTGTTTCAATTTGGGCTGCTTTCCAAATTAGGGCAGGTAATCATAAGAGGTCACATCAGTCTTAAAGGCACAGAGAGAGAGGTAGAAAATGGTAATGCAAAACTGAAGGGAACTAAATAAACTAAAAGAAAATGTAGGATATGGGCCATTTGAGTATCTTGATTTGACATACTGTATAGGACTCTTAAGGAGCATAATCTATCACAAGGCTGCATGATATGGACAAAATAACATATTGCGATTACAGTTAAATAATGTGACTCATGTCTTTCAGTATATTAAAGCACTTTGGTGACATGGTTAGATTGAACTGTGCTTTTTAGTTTACTGGATTGTATGAATACCTTGACTCTTCTTTAATAAAATAAAAACATAAAACATTCATGTGGCACATCTGAGGTTAGTCAGAAAGCAGTGAGCACATAATTTAAAAAAACTAATAGGTTAGGGAGCTCATTTGCATATTGCAGCTTTCTGCCATATCAATACTGCAAAAGGCAATATCACAATAACAACTAGCAAACAGTATTGTACATTCTCTAGCCCATCAGGGGCCACTTAAAATAGCAACTCTTGCATCTCTCTGCTATTGCCCACTGTAACTAGAGCGGTATATGAACAGGCACAGGTGTGCGTTGTGAAGTGGAAGTGCGTGGGTGCTACATGTACACTTTTCTTTCATTCCTTCTGAGTATGTACCCGCTTCTAGCAGAGGCAGTCTATTAGTGTGCAAGTACACATGCATGAAAACCTGTACTGTAGCAGATGGTATAATCAGCAAGAAACCGAAGTTTTGCTGGTGTCAATGCCAAGAGAGACATTAGCAGCAGACCTGTTGGCCTGATCCCAAATCAGCCACAAGCCCTTTCCTTAATGCTCACTGTGACTTGATTGTGAAGGGGGAAAATGGCTCTGTTAAGAGAGACTACATGATATGGACAGAATATTAACATTGTGAATGTACTGTTGCATATTGCAACTGCAAAATGCTTTGTGGTATATAAAAATGCACTGGTGAAGTATGTTTAAAGTCTGTGTAAAATAACTGGAGTATAAGAATATTCTCATCCATCAAAACACCCAAAGAACCCATATGCTAACAGTACAAAAAGTTGATTGGTTAGTGGGCTCAGTTCTATATTGCAACCTTCTATGATATTTGTAATATCCCCTATATTACCCATTTTAAAATTCCAGTTGGCTTGATTATTTTGACACGAGCTCAACCTCATTTGTGATTCACAAATGCTCAAGCTTAAAACAAATGAATCAGACATGAGATTAAGGATGCATAATGGTAACTTACAGATTGGGGACAGTGGCACAGCAGAACACAAAATCATTTTCAGGGCACCGTGCATGCGGCTGTTGGCTGGATAACCAGCTAAGCAGCTCAATGAAGAGGGCAGGTTTTGATTTGCAACTGTGGTATTCAGTAGAGCATATGCACCAAGAATATAAGCAAGTGACATACTTTATGCCCTTCTTCAGTAGTGCAACATCTTCCCACCAACACCAATAATGAAATAAAACTGCTTAAAAGCAAGCCTTTGTCAAAAGACAAGCAAAACACATGCGCATACTCAGAGTTTAGCAGATGCAATATTTAATTCAACATGTTCACAAGACATTGTCATAGTAGGAGGCCACAATACTTTTCAGTGGGAAAGAAAGTGACTGACATCTCATGAAATAATTAAACTACCTTCACTGTTTTTTTCCTTTTCTTTCTTGATCTCTCTTTCACAATGCAATGCTAATCCTCTTCCTCGTGATTGAGGATGAAGATGACTCATGCAAGTTTGTTTCACACACTACGAGTCTCTTTGATGTGGGCAACCGCCAAAGCATCGAAATCTCTGAAAATATCATACTCACTCAGTCACAGTGTGGTTATTACACATTTATAATCTTTCTAAGGATCAAAAAGAAAGTGCTGTATTGATTTTACACAAAACTAACAGTCAAAAAACTGCAGCAACATTGCCCTTCCTGTCTCACCCAAGAATTTATTTGTAGCCAGCTTGAGCAATGTGAACATGAATCAGATGATTGAGCTATTATTCAAGGTCAAGACTGAAAGGGATGAACAGGCACTTTTTCCAAATTCTGTCTCCCCTACGAACTATGCACCATTAGCCTTGTACTGAACTCAGGCAACTGCAAGTAATCTCACCTTATTAATTTAGTCTGGAACCAACAGATGGCCAAGACACCATACCAAGAATTCACAATGAGCCAAGCGCTTACAAAAGAGAAAGTGTCAGACAGAAAGGAAGAATGAGAGACAAACAGTTAGCTTCTTAGAAAACAAGCAATTAAATTCCTTTACTGATGTTACCTGGCTACCTAAATTAACCACATTTTAAAATGTCTTCCCTGAGCACTACGACACGAAAGACAGCATCACTGGGAAAAATTAGGCTTGTGGATTTAACAGGACTGAAAATGTGAGAGGGTTACAGTCATGATATGAAATTTTCATGATATGCAATACATATATTTTGACAGACAAAATACACCAGAGGTTAAAAACTACATTTAACAACTTAAGAAGTTTTATATGTGATTTAATATCAAAACTATGAATAAAATACCTGTTATTCAATGTTTCACATACTGTGATGCACAAATTCCAATTAAACAGGTCAAATTATACTCTCACTCTATAAAATATCTATGACACTCTCAGAAAATATATACTGTGCATCATAACAAAAAATATCATGCTGCCCACCCCTACTGAACAGAATACAGAATAATTAAAAATTGTGATATTTGCCAAATATATCAGTGTACTGGCATCAGATAATATTCAAGTTTTCATTAATAAAGTTAATAAATCCATACCTCCTAAATACTCCTAACCTATGCTAAAATAGTCCTACTAACCTGAGTAAGGTTGTCTAAACTGTTTTGTTCTGCTTCTCCTAAAAGTATGCTAAATAGAATTTACAAAGCATTGCATACCACACTGCCAGTAAGTAATCATCATTTATTTAAAGTATGCATTTTAAACTTTTCTTTCAGATTGAGTCACCCAGCAAATTACATATTTGCCCTCATTAGTAATGCTAAAATGCCAAGCATTACTCACAGTTGGCATGTAAAGTCAATAATACTTATAAATTTACAACATAAGGTTTTCAAAGAAATTATCTAACAGTAATGATCTTCAACATAACTGCACAGTTGCAGTTCTGCAATGCTTCAAATCTGAAGTCATGAAAGACACATAAGATCAGCAGCATGAAATACAGCAGCATGAGTACGAGGTAGAAAGTGTACATCTTAATACTGATAACGTATAAAGTGACATGTATAAATTGACACGTGTAGGGATGATATAGTAGAGGCACTGATTCAGTACAGCAGCAGAGATAAATAAGTGTACATGAAGTGCCATTGCAGTGATGTCTAATTGGAATTTAAGAGTCTTACTGCTTCAGGGAAGAAGCTGTTTCTCAGTCTGGTTGTTTTACTCTTAATGCTCCGCAACCTCCTACCTGAGGGGAGCGGGACAAAAAGTGTTTGTGTTGGATGAGTGGGGTCCTTCATGATGCCAGTGGCCCTTTTCCTGCATCTGGAGGTGTAAATGTCCACGGTGGTGGGAAGGCTGACTCCAACAGTCCTCTGTGCAGCCTTCACCACCCTCTGCTACAGTCGTATGCACATGTTTGGGCACCCCTAATCAAATTATACCTTTTGTTGAAGTGAAAATAAGTTAACACATCCTCTAAAGGTGATACACACCTGCAGATTTAATGCATGTTTAATGTGTATATGCTGAATTTAATGTATTGGGGGGAAAAAAACATAAAATATGGCCTGTACAAAAGTGTGCCCTAAACGCTGGCAGAAAAAAAAGTCACACTTAAGTCTGGTTCCTGTAAAAGATGTGTTACTCTATCTTCACTTAGAAAATCAATAAAAGTGGTTTAACCAAGAGTATTTAAACGTTTGTATATTACTGTATCAGACATGGAAAACACTGCAGACCATTGCTTTCTCACACAGTACAGCTGGCAGCTCTACTTCGTGCAGATATACCTTGCAATCATCAATCGAGTTACACAGCTTCTGTATCCATTTGCACAAGATTCACAATGGTAATTAAAATGGGGGTAATACATTTCATAAATCATATTGTATTATAAAAGATCATATTTGATATTGTATCAAATCATGTTAGGGGTACAGGCAAGGCAATTAAAGTGCTTTACAAAGAAGAAAATACAAAGATAATTTGATCTAAAATTTAAAGAAAACTAATGACTGCATCAATGTAGCTGCACAGCTTAATAATGAACATGCTGCACTGCTGTTTATTGGTGCTGGCTGTTTAAACTTGCATTGAATGCCATAATTAATACAATGCTCGTTCTCAGTGGTGCACAATCATGTTTTCGCATCAAGATCTCACAATGGCAAGACACAACACCCCTATAAGGTATCATACCATATATTCTATGGTCATGTCATGGCTAGCATGTTAGCCTGTGGCTAGAAGCAAAACTCCGCTGTGACACTCGACAATCCGAAACATTATATGTATATAATGTTGAATGTGCCTAATAAACTGAAAATGGAACAGTAGGGAAATTTTTAGGCACTGGTTATTTTTGCTGAAATGTATTGAACTGAGACCGCACCATATTGCATTAAGTCAAATTATCAATTTTGAGAATCGTCTCATCCTACAATTTAGGTGTCAATCCTGCTCCTTTTATTATTTTCAAAAGCATCTGCATTTCTCCACTGAATGTTCAACTTTAACAGAAAAGGGGTGCCAAAGCAAAGTGGCTGCAAGCGAGGGACTGTCTGTATTTGTATATTACCTATTTTCTGAACTGTTTAATTTCCACATTTAGTGATTAAAAATACATCCTTTCTTTATATGTACATACACACACATTATACGAACAAAACAATCGAGACATCTACACATTACACCTACAGGAGTGATGATAACCCATTCTAAATCCATACACATTAATATGGAGTTGGTCCACTCTTTGCAGCTATAACAGATTCCACTCTTCTGATAAGCTTTCTACAAGACTGTATGTGGGAATTTTTGCTCGTTCATCCAAAAGAGCATCTTTGAGGTCAGACACCGATGTTGGACGAGAGGGCCAGGCTTGCAATCTCCGTTCTTGTTCATTCCAAAAGTGGTCAGTGGAGTTGAGGTCAGGGCTCTGTGCGGGCAAGTCAAGTGCTTCCACACCAAACTTACCCAGCCATGACTTTATGGACCTTGCTTTGTACACTGGGGCTCAGTCATGCTGAAACAGAAAAGGGCCTCCCCAAAACTGTTCCCACAAAGTTGGAAGCATATAACTGTCCAAAATATTATGGTATGCTGAGATATTAAGTCTGCCCTTCACTGGAACAAAGAGGCCTATGCCAAGCCCTGATAAAACAACCCCACAGACTTATTCCTCCTCCACCAAACTTTACAGTTGGCACAATGTAGTCAAGCAAGTAACATTCTCCTGGCATTTGCCAAACCCTGACTCATCCTTCAGACCGCTAGATAGAGAAGCGTGATTCATCATTCCACAGAACAGGTGTCCACTGCTACAGAGTCCAGTAACAGCATACTTTACACTACTCCATCCTAAGCATTGTGCTTGGTGATATAAGGCTTGCACGCAGCTGCTCAGCGATGGAAACCCAAGCCATGAAGCTCCCGGTACACAGTTACTGTGCTGATGTTATTGCCAGAGGAGGTTTGGAACTCTACAGTCATTAATTCAGCAGAGCATTGGCAACTTTTGAGCACTATGTGCTTAAGCACTTGACAACCTTGCACTGTAACTTTACATGGTCTACCACTTTGTGGCTGAGTTGCTGTGGTTCCTAAACGTTTTTTTTTCTCAATAATACCACTCACATTTGATTGTGGAATAGCTGGGAACAAAAGAATTTCATGAACTGACTTGGTGCAACAGTGGCATCCTATTACAGTACCATGCTCGAGTTCAGAGACCTCTTTGGGACGACTCATAGTTTCATAAATGTTTGTAAAGGCCGACTGCATGGCTAGGTGCTTGATTATATACACCTGTGGCAATGGGACTGAATGAAACACCTGAATTCAATGATCAAGAGGTGCGTCCCAATACTTTTGTCCTTATACTGTGCTTTGAACAAAGAAGCACAGCGTCTGCTGCAAGAATGACCCACCACCTTGTACACATTATATGCCACGTATCAAGCCCAACTCGATCTGTGGTCGATTTCACAGTTCTGGAAGAGAAGTCAGGTTTTAGAAACACCACTTATGGTGTATACACTTCTTTCCAAGTATCTTGTCTCTTTTCAGATTAAGATTCCTTTATTGATCCCAGGGGGACATTGCAGAAATTTGCAGTATCGTAACAGAGCTTTTCTACCCATTTCAGACTTTACTTTAACATATTTCGATCTGCCACCTTGATCCGTAAATCACAAACCGTTAAATACATCCTTCTGCCACAATAATACTGCACGTTAACTAACAGCTAGGAATGTCTGAGGGCAACTGGTGGAAAATGAGACAAGGATAACAGCAACTAAAACCAGGCTTAACACTAGCCTCATAGAGACAGCCAAGTAATTCCTCACAAGACATTTCTAAGGGTTTAAAAAACTAGAAAAACTGCAGTGTCCTCTCTGTTATATAAGACGGTACTACTATAAAGCGGGAACGATCTCAAAGCGTAACGAAGCAACAGCTAAACAAAGCTTGCTAAGGTAGGTGCTTAACATTAAATTTTTCTGAAATACTTCATACTTATCAAATATTTTGGTTGTACATTATATTTTGTTTATTTTATGGGGTGTTTTTTTGTGTTGACAGTTGACAGAGGCCTGAAACTTCCAGAGCAGGAGAGGGGGGAGTGGAAATTCCTCTGCCCCGGCCAAAAGAAGGCTAAGTTAGCCAACTAGCCGTGCTTTAGCAAGCTTGGCAGTTTTGATAAGGGCCTCCTCCATTTCACTAGCAAAGTCCACGACCGAAATCAGCTTATCTGTTATAAAAAAAAACCCAGTCTCTACAACCACAGACTGTGTGTGGATACTGTTTAAGCGTCGGTGAGTTGACAGCAGCTCGCTGACAAAGAGCAACTTTGGGGGAAACGGCGCAAAGAAAGGGTTAAGCTGGAGGAAAACCTTGGTTGGTCAAGAAAAAAAAAACACGGCGAGACGAGACCAGGCCGTTCGTTCTGCTAGCACAGCGACCAGAGGCGGCTTAGCTTAGCTTAGTCAGTTAGCAGGAGAGCTAGTGCTGCTTCAGGGGCTGCAGGAATACAGCTGCGTGCTTATTAGCAATCGGCTAGCTAACAAAATATCAAACCCAACATGAGCTTTGCTGCGTCTAGCTACTTTTTTTCGTTTAGGCGCCCCTCGGTTACGACCCATTTACACGGCCAAATGCATTCCGTTAAGGTGAATTACACACATACATTTAGCGTAACCTCGTTTGAGAACCACTTTCTCTCCTTTTAACCCCGCAAAAACCGCCCAGATTTAATTTCCAACACGTTGCTCCTGAGATTTTCCCCCTCGGATTCTCAGATTCGCCCGCAAGAGCAGCAAAGGGTCAACTGCAGCTACTAACCTCCTGTAACGCCGGAAAGCGAACAAATAAGTAATTTTTTGCACGCGAGCAGTAACATTTTAGGAATCCTCCTCCTCCTATGTGCAAACAAAAACCTACCAAATGCAATTCGCCCCGTAGAAAAAGGGAGTCTAAAAATAACACTTCGTCCGTGACAGCGTCCTACCTGCACGGCTGCCCGGGTGAGGATTTCCCTGGCGCGAGCGCTTGCCATCTTCGTAAATGAATAAGAAAAATGCAAAAACGCAGAAATTAACTTGTGGCGAGCTGCCCCGTCCGTTCTTCTCGTCGTTGCACTACTCACCCGTAGCGCGAGCGCCCTCTCTCTCATTGCGTGCACTTCAAGTCGCGAGAGAGTCAAAGATCCACAGACGTGGAGGAATAACCTCCTCGTATTTTCTAACTCTCTCTGGCTGCAGACAGGCGAGGCGTCTCCTGGTTACACATGCTCGCAGTCCGGAGCCGCTCGCACGCCTACAATACCGGCGATGAACTGGAAGCCGGAGATGTTCTCTCGCGCTCGTTAGCGCCGTCTCCTCTCCTCGCTACGTGGCTGCTGCTGCTGGCGACCAGCTCCAGGTCTCGCACCTCCGGTACAGAAGCGCCCGGAGCTGGCGGGGCTGCACGGGGGCGCGCGCGTCGTTTACATCCCATGTTAGTGTTAAGGGAAACTTTATTTCAGCTTTTAATGTGAAGGGCAGTGGCAACAGTGGGTGCCGCCCTGAGAACACAGACAAACAAGGGAATTCAGTTTACGGTGTAGATCAATAGTGTGAGTTCTTATAAAGGTGTATAGGGATAGAGGGAATTCAGTGAAAGGTGTAGATCAATAGAGTGTGTTCTTATAGAGGTGTAGATCAATAAAGTGAGTTCTTATAAGTAAAAAAAAAAATCAATCATTCAGACTATACAACAAGCAGAGCACAGCTGAATGAGACTGCTTTACTACAACTGTACAAATATATACATAAATATAACATGAAGACAATTGCACATAGACATACTGGACAGCATGGACAAACATAAAACATGCAAACTGAGTAAAAAATTTATATATATATTAGTACTGTGTGAAAGTCTTAGGCACCCAAGACACATTTTCAAAGTCTGTTTATTTGGTAAGAAGTGTTATTTTAATAAACAAAATGTATATAATTTTAATAATGAGTGTGTATATATATATATATATATATATATATATATATATATATGTGTGTGTGTGTATGTATATATGTGTTTGTGTGTGTGTGTATATATATATATATATATATATATATTTATTTATTTAAAAAAATAATTTGAATAATATAGGCTATGTACTTTTTCAGCAACCAACCCACTATCCCTCAAAACTATACCAAGTTGATTAAAAAAAAAACCCTTGTGAATTTGCGCTATTTGAATGGTCCATCAAAACCACTCATCTGCAGCTTGAGGGATGTCAGTTTCATTTAAATTACCTCTAATCTGCATTTCTATGCTGATATACACTACATTGTCAAAATTATGTAGACACCCTGCTAATTAGCTGATGTAAAAACCCTTCTAATTAGGCAATTAGTCTATTTTTGCAACTTCCCCTGCTATAAATATACATAAAATCAAGAATAAAGCTACATGTGCAGTAGGTTATATTAAAAAGCTAAGTGACTTTTGCCATAGCACTGTCCTACAATGGCACCTGTCCACTAAGTTCATCTAGAGCTGTCCTAGTCAACTGTAAGTGCTGTTTTGGTGAAGTGGAAACATCTAGCAGCAACAACAGATCAGTTTTAAGGTCTTTGATATCACCTATCTTCAGTTGCAGCACTCACTGTAGACTTCCACACTGCTTCTGGAGGCAACATTAGCACAAGAACTGTTCATTAGGAGCTTTATGGATTGGGAGACTGTGGTAACCGCAGTGACCAAGCAGGCACCTAGAAGCCTGTCATGCACCATGCCAAGCATTGTAAAGGCTCATCACTGAAAACTGAAGCAGAGGTAACATGGGTTGGTGGATGCCAGGAGAATGCTGAGTGCATAGTGCTAATTGTAAAGTTTGGTGGGGGAGGAATAATGGTCTGGGGACGTTTTCCATAGTTTGGGGTCAACCCCTTAATTCTAGTAAGGGGAATCCTATTGTAATACCATACAATGACATTCTAGACGTCTGCTATTTTGTGGCAGTAGTTTGGGGAAGTCCCTGTTCCAACGTGATGATACCTTGTGCACAAAGTGAGCACCAAAAAGAAATAGTTTAGTGTTGAAGAACTTGGACAGCCTGCAGAGTTTTTTTTTTTTGCAGAGTTCTGCATGATGCTTGACATTTTAGAACAGAGTTCTAAATATATATATACATACACAACCCCAATTCCAATGAAGTTGGGATGTTGTGTAAAACACATAAATACAATACGATTTGCATATTTGCAAACCTATATTCAATTGAATACACTACAAAGACAAGATATCAATTTGCAGGCATCAAATTCAAAATGAGTGAATATTTGCAAAAAACAAAGTTTATCCATTTGAACGTTAAATATCTTGTCTTTGTAGTTAATTGAATATAGGTTGAAAAGGATTTGCCAATCATCGTATTCTGTTTTTATTTATGTTTTACACAACGTCCCAACTTCATTGGAATTGGGCTTGTACATACATACACACACACACACATATATATATGTATATGTATGTGAGCGTGTGTGTGTGTGTGTATACAGTGGAGGAAATAAGTATTTGATCCCCCACTGATTTTGAAAGTTTGTACTCTGACAAATAATTAAACACTCTGATTTTTATGGTAGCTTCACTTTAACAGTGAGAGATGGAATATCAAAAAGAAAATCTAGAAAATTAAATAATATTTAAATAAAAAATTATTTGCATTTCACTGAGGGAAATAAGTATTTGATCCCCTAAAATCCATGACTAATTTTGGCTCCCACAGACCACTGACACACCCTAATCTCAGTGAGTCGTTACCTGCATGAGACACATGTCCCAAATTGTCACCTGTATAAAACGCCACCTGCCAACAGACTCAGTGACACTCCAACATCTCCACCATGGGCAAGACTAAAGAGCTGTTGACCTACACAAGGCTGGAATGGGCTACAAAGCCATAAGTAAGAAGCTGGATTAAATGGCCTCGGCCAGGGCACTGAAAATGGGTTGTGGATGGGTCTTCCAGCACGACAACGACCCAAAACATACAGCCAAGGAAACAAAGGAGTGGCTCCATAAGAAGCATATCAGGGTCATGGAATGGCCTAGCTAGTCTCCTGACCTCAATCCCATAAAAAATCTATGGAGAGAGCTGAAGCGTCGCGTTTCCAAATGCATGACTAAAAACCTTAAGGATTTGGAGATGATCTGCAGAGAGGAGTGGGCCAAAATTACTCCTGAAGTGTGTGCAAACCTTATAAAAAAACTACAAGAAACGTTTGACTGCTGTGCATGCTAACAAGGGTTTTGCCACCAAGTATTAAATGATGTTTTACTAGGGGGTCAAATACTTATTTCCTTTAATGAAATTAAAGAATTAATTTTTTCTTTCTCATTTCATGTAATTTTCTCAGTTTTTCTTTTGATATTCTATGTGTCACTATTAAAATAAAGCTGGCATAAAATTCTGAGAAGTTTCATTTATTTATATATGACTGTACATTACAACATGGTGAAAAAATGTTAATGACCAAATTTCCTGACTAGCGTCAACCACAGCTGTACCATTAGCCTGTTATCAAAGGCAATGTTATAAACATAAGCTTGGGTAGAGCAGATATTTGTCATGTAGAAAGAAGGGGTTTTAAACACCTGGATGGAGTTTTTGATTTCATCAAAGGAAACCTTAAGCAAATATCTGCCCCCAATTGTTCAGTGTGATAAGTGAAGTCCGTTCTTCCTTAAGAATGCTCTGATTTCCCCATGAGAAAAATACATGAACTGCAGCATTCCAAGAAAGAGTAGCAGTGATATTACAGACAACACCTTACTATCTGTATATCTATAGTGGCTGATATACAGTCAATCTGCTGTTGACCCTTTGTGGTGTGTGTGTGTGTGTTATGTGAATAGGCAATTTTTGGTTTCATTTGGTAATAATTCATCAAAAAAGTAACATTTCTGGTAGATTGAGCAAATACACTTGGTAATACACATTGTTTTTCTGTTTCTACATTGTGGCACTCTGTTGCCCCTTTTATACACTTTTAAGAAAGGTGTGATAATGTACAGTGCTGTACAAAAGTCAGAGAACACTTTTCATTTATTTCATTTTCAGTAAAAATGGGTTATTCATTTTTAGCATCAGGAAATTATACAGAACCTTCAACAACTAAATATAACGTCAGTTCTTTTTCAATACTGAGGGTGTGCACTCTTTGTCTTTATTACTGCTTTCATTGTTTTCAGGAGACTTGCTTTCAGTTTTTCAAAGACATTTGCAGGATATTTTTCCACAACTCTAAAGTTCAGACTTAGAAATTGCTTAGATTTTCTGCCTCTCAAGATCCAAGTCAGACCATACAACCTTACTCCACATCTCAGATGTCCAATTTTAGTGTTCTAGTCATAGTTAAAATGTTCTTTTTCCTTTTCTCAGTATGGGCTGTTTGACAGCTATACATCCTTTCTGAATCATAGTGGTGAGTTTTCTTTTCACAGTGGAAGGATGAAGGATGGATTTTTTTTTATTGTCTCCTCTCTTTCAAAGATAAAAGCTTTAATTACTGTTTATCTGGTCTACCAGGTTTTGCATGGTTGTTAGGAGTCCCATCTTCTCTGTGTCTTTTAAAACATTTTTGAGCTCCAGTTTTTTAAACTCTTGTTTTTTCACTTACTTTTCTTTGACTTTCTATGTCCCTGTGCAAGTGGCTTTTCATATATCTAATCATTTAAAAACTTAACAATTTGTACGTAGTGGCAGTTTTGAAAATTATATATATATATATATATGAATTCTTTTTGCTTAAAAAATAAAAATAAAACTATTTAATGTTATATGTAAACATTGTTAAAACTTCAGAGCATATTATTTGTTCTCCACTCCATGCAGTCCATATATGGAAGGAATGCTGAGAAAATAGTTTTGTGACGTCACAAATACCAACTCAATTACATCCATCCATCTATTCAGCCTACAGCAGTTTAGACATGCCTCCTCATGATGGAGTATTTCAGATCAGGCTTTTTGAATGAGGCATTTTACAGGGCAGCTTGTAAACACAGGTCATTTACTTATATCATTCATAAAGGCACAGTAACAAAAATAGCCTGTTGAATTCTAATGCCATAAAAAAAATGC
Organism: Pygocentrus nattereri; assembly: GCF_015220715.1. Classification (NCBI taxonomy): domain Eukaryota; kingdom Metazoa; phylum Chordata; class Actinopteri; order Characiformes; family Serrasalmidae; genus Pygocentrus; species Pygocentrus nattereri. The sequence goes on along the minus strand of NC_051224.1, from coordinate 14,076,758 downwards.
CGTACATGACCAACAACAACATAAAGCCATGCAAATGTGACATGGTTAACTGCATGGTATGGTAACTGGTAACGGTGAAAATCTATCACTATCAGAGGAGAGCTTTAGTAATTTTTTTAGGGGGGTGAAGTCAGGTGGACACTCTGTACCCTTATATTTTGTTGTATGACACTCGAGTTTCAAATGAAATTTAACAACACATTTGGCCTCCATGGCTCCCAAACAATCAACATCCATTTTATTTAACTACTGCAGTTGAGAGCAAAAGTTGGTCAAATGGATCTCTTGATGGATCATTCTGCTCACCCCTTCGGTCTGCAAAACGTTGCCACTGGCAGACACGTCACTAGAGTCAGTTTATGAGGAGCCTGGCCACTTCCTGTTTCCCCCATTATTTCAAAAACATGACTGCAAAACACTAGAGGGCGCCTGCAAGCAAGTCCTCAATGAATGGGAGTAAATGGAACTAAATAGCTAAAAATGAAAAGTTAAAATAGTTTCTAATCACTTGCCCAGACCTTTCCTTTAATTTTAGAAAGTAGAAGAATGTATTTCACTAAAAATGCAAAGAAAATCTACCTACATATTTCCCTCTTATATTCGTTATTTTATATATATATATATATATATATATATATATATATATATATATATATATATACATACATATACACTGCTCAAAAAAATAAAGGGAACACTTAAACAACACAATATAACTCCAAGTAAATCAAACTTCTGTGAAATCAAACTTTCCACTTAGGAAGCAACACCGACAATCAATTTCACATGCCGTTGTGCAAATGGAATAGACAACAGGTGGAAATTATTGCCAATTAGCAAGACACACTCAGTAAAGGTGAAATGAATTCATTTGCCAGAGAACACCAGGATTGGCAAATTCGCCACTGGTGCCCTGTGCTCTTCACAGATGAAAGCAGGTTCCCACTGAGCACATGTGACAGACGTGGCAGAGTCTGGCGACGCCATGGAGAGCGATCTGCTGCCTGCAACATCCTTCAGCATGACCGGTTTGGCAGTGGGTCAGTCATGGTGTGGGGTGGCATTTCTTTGGAGGGCCGCACAGCCCTCCATGTGCTCGCCAGAGGTAGCCTGACTGCCATTAGGTACCGAGATGAGATCCTCAGACCCCTTGTGAGACCATATGCTGGTGCGGTTGGCCCTTGGTTCCTCCTAATGCAGGACAATGCTAGACCTCATGTGGCTGGAGTGTCAGTAGTTCCTACAAGATGAAGGCATTGAAGCTATGGACTGGCCCGCCCGTTCCCCAGACCTGAATCTGATTGAGCACATCTGGGACATCATGTCTCGCTCCATCCACCAACGTCACGTAACACCACAGACTGTCCAGGAGTTGGCAGATGCTTTAGTCCAGGTCTGGGAGGAGATCCCTCAGGAGACCATCCACCACCTTATCAGGAGCATGCCCAGGTGTCGTAGGGAGGTCATACAGGCACATGGAGGCCACACACAATACTGAGCCTCATTTTGACTTGTTTTAAGGACATTACATCAAAGTTGGATCAGCCTGTAATGTGTTTTTCCACTTTAATTTTGTGTGTGACTTCAAATCCAGGCCTCCATTGGTTAATACATTTGATTTCCATTTATTTTTGTGATTTTTGTTGTCAGCACATTCAACTTTGTAGAGAACAAAGTATTCAATGAGAATATTTCATTCATTCAGATCTAGGATGTGTTATTTGAGTGTTCCTTAATTTTTTTTTTAGCAGTGTACATATGTGTATAATTTTGTTTATATATGAATTGGTACCATTTTTGGTATATAAAACCATATACATGCCATATGTGGACCACATGGGAATGGGTTATTGTCTAAAACCTTTAACTTTCATTTACTAAATTTTGTTTTCTTTTATTCCTGATATTGATCTGTGAGGAACATGCTCTGATATAAAGTCCAGTGTGTATTTAGTTATCATGTCCTCTGCTTCACAAAGATGCAGTTTTGTTGATTTAATGTCAATACAATTATGTATTTGTTTCAAACTGAAATTCTTTCAGTCTGAGTAAGGCACCCACAAAGGTATGTGTGGTGTGTAAGCTCATGGCAAACAGGAAAGAGACACTGACATCCTGTGCTATGAAGTATTCTGGTAGGACAGCTCAATTGAAACAGACTAAGCAGACCATCTGTGGGGAAAACCTCCATATATGGTGTGTGTGTGTATATATATATATATATATATATATATATATATATATATATATATATATATATATATATATATATATAGCTTAAATGCTTGAAAAATACATTTTCAGCATCTAAACATTCCATTACCCTCTTCTACAGAGAACACACATCTGCACGTTTTAATGCACAAATACTGTTTATTAGCTGAATTTATTTTTTCAACATGTTAAAGTCAGCAAATAAATAGAAACTGCGCAATAAAATCCGCAGATATTTAAGTTTGTTCCTTGTAGAGGGTGTGTTAACTTATTTTTACTTAGGAAATCAACCAAATATGTTAACTAACTGAAGGTGTTCAACCGTTTGTATACAATTTTAAATATCCATATGATCACTGTGATGAAAAATGCTTATTAATAGAAATTTAAAGGCAATTTCATGAAAAAAATATATACATGTGTATATAAACAAATAGGATATAAGGACAGACATAAGGTGACCTGAAGTGTCTCAGGTGTGTGGTTGTGTAATTGGAATGGGTGCTGAGGCCATCTAGTGGCTGAAGAAGTTCATGCACATTACAAATAGGGGAGAGCCGTCCTGAACAACGGCCGAACATAGCCAGAGGGTAAAGTGCAATAAACATTGCCCACAAGGTATGCAAGACTGCAACTCCTCTCTAGATTGTTTTGTTTGTTTAAGGCATTAAAAATTACATTTGTCTTGTGACACCTGCCATTCAGCCACTGTTCAGTCTGATTGGTGTACAATGTTGCTTTAGAGACTGGAAGAAACATTTACTTCACACACAGCAAATGCCAAACAAATTTACATTGTCATTGGTGATCATTACCCATCAATAAAAATAACACATCTTCACATGAGTTAATTTCGATAATTTTGCAGTTAAAGCAACAAAATTATATAGATTAATGTTTACAGCCCTGGTCTTGTAGCCTTGCACAGTACTGTTCTAAAATGCTCAATATAAGCTCATTAAATGTTTGGTAATAATTCAGAAGTGTATGAGGTGTTACATAAGGAGAGAGATTAAAATGTATAGCATGATGATAAAGCAATAACAATAATACTGTTTTGTTCCTCAATCTGGCAACAAAGGCTTGAACTTTGTAACATGGAACAATTGCTGCTTTAGTACACTAGGAAAGGAAAAAGTCTAGATGTTCTACTGTAAGAGCACAAACAAGTGTGATAGCAGTTTGCAAACCATTACCACTGTTGAAATTTTGAAAAGTGAAACAGCCACACAACCCCTACAGCAACTTTATTCGCTTATTCTTACTTTTGTTTACTTTTAAAACAGTTCGCAATGTGTCACATGTTGAAAGTAAAACCCAGTCAAAGTACAATGTCCTCAAAATGTAAACTTTTATTTGTGTTTGATAATGTCCTACTTTCACCAGGGTAAGCATGTCCTTCAGGGTTCAGATTTAAATTTTAGCACTGGGAAATGCATACTAATAAGTATTCATATCAAATAAAAAAATAAAAAAACATTGTGAAAAGATTTTTGCCTAGCTTTGACCCAGGTATCTCTTCTCCCATCTCTTTAAACAGCTGTCAGTCTTGGAGCTCTGGTACTTACAATTTATCAATCAGACACAGTTTTATTTCTCTTGATAGAAATTATTTTATTGATAATTATTAGATCATTGGTTGTGGAATGCAAGGGCAATCCATATTAGTCTTCAGTTGTACAATAAGAAAAACAATACAAACTAAACAGCAACATGGTCAAGGTAGAGAGAAATATGACAGATGGCTAACAATCTCTCACTTGCAGGAGAAGATAATCAGGATGAAACCTGCCAAACTGTATCTGGACTTCACTTTTAATTTTAATATCTAGAAGGCCCCAATGCAATCAATATGCAATTGTGGGGATAGACTGTTTCAATCAAACTCTAGTGCTTTAGCCATTATACATAGTCACATAACGTGTTATATTTCACCATTAAACACAAACACACACAGACACTGTCAGACCACTCTCACAACAACCACCTCCCCTCTCTGACTTGTGTAGACACTCTGAAGCAGTCCATGACTTAAGCCATAGAGAGAGCCAGTCAGCAATACAAAAAAAAAAAAAAGCAAAACACAGAGACCTGGCCATTTCTCAACAAGTTGCATGTTGCCTTTTCAGATGTGGGTCAGTTCTTTCATGCGTTCCTCACGTAGCTTTGGCAGAGAGGCCGTGCATGCGAGTGTGTGTCTGTGTTTGTGTGGATGTGTCTCACTGAGGCAGCTGTAGAAGTGTGCCCTGTCCTGAGGGCAGGTAGGTGACGTTGCGCGAGCGGCTGAGCTGGAAAGCGATGTCTTCAGCCGCCTCCAGTTTCCTCAGCTCTACTAAGCCATCTCCTGCCTCAGCCAGAGAGTTAGCGATCAGCAGGGCAGCCTGCGAGTCGCCGGCTGCCGAGATGATAGCTGCCTGCTTCTGCTGCTCTGCCTGTGAAAGAGAGACACTTAGATCAGCTTATGCTAATATAAAATGGACCTCCTGTCTTTTCCCTCACATAAAGTAGCTTTGGTCAGTGATGATCACTTTTTCCTTGTCCAATACTGATACCAACATTGAAACCTTGAGTATTGGTCGATACAGATATGTCTGGTACTGGATTGTGTCAGCTCTAGTAAAAACTACAAATTAGCCAATCAAGTCATATTTTATGAACACATTATAGGCTAAATTAAGCCTGATCAAATTCTGGTCCAATGTTAAGTCAATTTTATGCTTCATTCCAGACCACTGCTGTACAGGTAACATAAACTGACATCATCCACAACTTGTGGAAGGGGAAGCATATTTTCAAAGGTTAACAATTTAAATGTCTACAGTGTTAAAGTAATTAAGTGAAAAAAGAAAACAGCAAAACAGCCATTTGTCATGCCAGTTTTTTGACAGCTAACATAGGTCACAGCAGTAAAATTTGCATGTGTAAGTAGAGTGCATGACTTTAGAGCCAAGAAAAGTAGCATTTTGGAACAACCTGAAATATGAAAGCATCACATTCAACACATTTAAAAAAGGTAAAAAAAAAACAACAACAAAAAAAAAAAACACTGCACCAACCAGCACAGTGTCACTTGCTGAAATGTTTTGTGGCAGCATTTCAAAGTAATTTAAACTAAAATTGGATTGGTGTTACCAAGTTTACTGTGCATAGCAGCACACTACAGTTGTAGGCACATTTGAGCACAATTACTGTTAATTTATTAAATGTCATAAACTTTGTATGTTGCTTTTTTCTTTTGTAACCAAAATGTTACAGTGAGCAAATACAGTAATTGTGCATTAAAACTTGCAGAAGTGTGTTCTCTGTAGAGGATGTGTTAACTTATTTTCACTTAGAAAATCAACAAAACATGTTATTTGTCCAGGGGTGGCCAAACCTTAGTACTGGGCTGTTTATCAGATTGAACTCCATATTGGCAGATACTCAAATGATCTGTATCAGCATTGTGGCGAAAAAACATAAATCACTGTTGAAGAATCCCTGAGGAATGGGAGGAATCTCAGTTCATACAATTCCTGATAAATAAATGATGGTGTGACAGAAGAGCGCAGAAAGAGACGTAGACTGTAACTATGTGCATAAAAGTGATATATATGCAGAAAATAACTACATAAGTTAACTAAATAATAAATAAATAAGGTTCTGAAGTGAAACAGGCCTTAAATAGGATTATGTTGTCAGGTTAAAGCTGTGCCTTACCTTCTCTACAATGAACCTTGCTCTTTCAGCTTCTTGCTGGGCCACTTGTTTCATTTCAACAGCCTCCGTGAACTCCTTGCCGAATGTCAGATGTGTCTGGAGAGAAGAACGAAGATTTACTTTAGATGTTCTAATCATTCAGCTTGCAATGACTGTGGAATGGGAAAGAAGTAAACAAGACATAGAGGAGAAGGAAGGGTTACCAAGGAGACGTCATCAAGAATAAGGCCAAATGTGGATGCTCTCTCAGTCAGATCTTCGCTGACCTGCCTGGACACTAGCTCTCTCTGAGTGATCAGTTCTCCTGCATCAAACCTGGCCTGGGGTCACACAAAGACACACACAGAGAAACAGCAACAGGTTCACACACTTGTAAATTGTTACACTACTACTACAAAAAAAAAAAAAAAAAAACCCCAAACTGATTTATAAATGTAACAAACTTTACTGATGTGTATGTTCTTTTTTCCATCATGTATTTGTGGATTTTGCATCCTTTAGTGATTAGAACCATCACACATCATATATTATATTGTATATGGAAAACTATTAATAATTAAATTAATAAAATAACATTTAATTAATAGTAATAACTTAATTAAATGAGTCAATTAATTGTTTGAGTTTAATACATTTTAAAATTATTTATTTAAAAAAAAAAAAAATAATAAAAAATAAAAACCCACACACACACAAACACTTCAGTAAATTAATTAAACTGAACGTTACTACGACTTACCACAACAGCCTTCAGCACTTCAGTAGTGATGGAGGGGAGCACTCTTTCATCATAGTCTTCACCAATGCTGGTGAAAATCCTCGGCAGCTGAGTTGCTACCGGCCTGAATAGAATTCTCAACGTAATGTTAACATTCTGTAGATCTGAAGGAAAAAGAAAGAAAAACAGGAATATAGTATTAATGGACCGTAATCAAAATTAGGATACAGAAAGATTAGAAACAACCACCTTAAACTTGAGTGTAAGCCCATCAACACTGCATATGTTACATTCATTTGTATACAAGTTTGAACACCTCTTATCAAATGACATGGTTTGTTGATTTTCTAAGCGAGAATAAGTTAACACATGCTCTACACAGAACACACTTCTACACATTTTAATACACAATTACGGGTTATTTGCTGAATTAAATATATATGGGGGAGTATGCATAAAGTGCAGCCTGTTAAGGTTACAGCACATTTGGTTTTATTTTTTCCCCCAGTAAGTTAAACTTAGCAAATAAATAGAAAATGTGAAAATTGCAGAAAATGCATATTTAAAGTTCTCAGCAAAACAATTTGACCAGGGGTGTTAAAACTTAGTATCTGACTATATACTGTACTTCTCTTGTATGCAAACAAAAAACAAATATGCTGGTGCACATTTTTTAAATTATGTACCTTTTGCTAAATTTACATGCAAATCAACTTACAGCAGCCTTGCAGCTATAAATCGACACCATACCAAAGACATTAAGCAATTGTAATAAAATATAACTACAGAATAATTATCCACAAATTCTAAATGACCAAAATGGAGGTGAGCAAGCACATTTTCTTTCTCTTTTTTTTTAACTATAGGAGCACACAAGACCAACATCCACAATGACTTGAACCCTCAAGGTCAAGATCATTAACCTCAGTCTCTTTCTGACAGTAGTTACCTTTGCTTCCAGTGACAACGGGCACATTGCGTGGACGAGACCTGCAGTCAAAAATGATTGGTTTCTGTACCCATGGTATCAGGAAATGTGTTCCTTCCCCAACCACGGCATCCTGAACTCCTCGAAACCGGTCAAAGATGACTGCCCTGTGGCCAGCATCAACTGCAGGACACACAGAATACAGGTTGTCAAAATCAAACAGCACAGACCAGAAATTTAAACATCAGGTTTTGTCAGGTTCATTTTCCAGTAATTACATAGAAATTATTGGGTTTTTTCTAAAAACGGCATCTTGAAGTCAAAACTGACATTTTGTACCTTGATAGTTCATATCCCTGGCCAAATTAAGCAGAATTCATTATACCATGCCGTTTTAAAGACAAAGGGTCTGTTTTCCCACAGAGGCCCTCCCTGATACAGAGTGTTTAGGATTCTGATTGACATTAAAATTACAGGAAACAGCAATAGCAGCCTGGATCAGGAAGTCCTGAATATTTAAGGGGTTAAGATGTAATACTGTAGCCTCAGTGCAGAGTAGGACACAGAGGAGGCCATGATTCCACCACAGAAAAGTGCTCTTTATTAAAGACCGGGGCAGAAAGGCACATATAAAGCACTGAACTGGTGTGGGAGGTCACCACTAACCACAGGCTTCAAACTACCAGTTATCCCCACCTCACACACTGAAACCCAAAACACCCAACACAAAATAACACAATATACACATATCTCAAAACCAACAAAACATTATCTGCAACAGTAAGTCCCTTTTCCAGAGGGAGCACAATCCTACGATCCTCCTGGCATGGCCAAAGTCACCAGGCAGCAGTGGGTCGCTACAATACTATTACATTTTTTTTTTTTCAAGTTTGGCAATTTTTTGTGCCTCGTGAATACAACTTCGGACATAAAATGTGTGATAAAAACTGAAGAGGAACGTGACTTACTGCCTACACACAGCAGTGTGAGCACAGTAACGTCACGGTGCTGAACCAAAGGCTCTTAATCCACACGCAGGCAATGAAACAGCGCAGGTCTGGAAAAAGAGCCAATGATTCAAAATAAAATCCACTTACCATTAAAAAGCGCAGAGTTAACCACACCCCCTCCGATGGCCAAGGCCAATCCCAACTTCCCGATCGACTCGAACAGCTTTGCCATGGCAACAGAGTGACAGCTCTGAAAAGAAACGAGACTTTAATTTTCACACAATATTACAGTTTGACGTGAAATAGTTTGCATCATGCCGTTTCCACAAAGGCCAATGTACGAGCTGATCTTGGATCAGCCCCATTTAGGAGCTTAGAAACGTGCTCCTTACACGTGTCTCGAGAATCAAACAGGAACATTAAGGGAAATACGAGCATCTATTCATGTTATCTCTACAAAACACTGCCGACTGTTCAAGGAGAGAAACGTCAAGCGTGCCAAACGTGAGCACTGTCTAGAGGCCCTGCGTGCTGTAACGTTAATGCGGAGCATGAAGGCTAGCGTTACTTGTCCCGGTCTAGAGAGCTAGATAGCAAACTGCATGTTAGGAAGAGAACTAGGGAGAATATTATGCTTTCTTGATTAAAGAAATGACGGAAAACCCAAACTCACCTAATACTAGTTAGCTAACATTAGGTACCAACGTTAGTTAGCTTAGCTAACCTACTGCTCTTGCAACCAACGTGCAATCGCACTTCTGCCATCCGCTCAGTTTTATGAAAAACAGCGCGGAACAGAAACGCAGGACGTGAAAGTTAGCACAGTAAACCATTACATAACAAGTGCGTCTACAACAAGTCTGTGTTAAACGTCTCTAACTCACCCGCGCTCAGGTTCACTGTGACCTCCAGAGAAACCCACGGACCAGCCACATGAACGGTTGGTCGTAATGTGCATGCGCAGCCGGGTGAACAGCAACGATTCTGGTTGGACAGATTTCTTTTGAAGAGAACAGGCCTGCGAGTATAGAGAGACTTCATTGGTTCTCTCAATCGGTTATGGGTATTGTAGTTCCGAACCATGAACTCCATGAATTCCCAAGTCCTAATAGGACATTATTTAGCTCATTTATAACGTCTCTGGTATTCCGCCTCTTTTTAGTGAGTCAGTTCACTTGGCTCAGCTCACAAATAAGAATCGGCTCTTTCACTCATTGGCACTGTAAGTTTCTTGTTGTCAAAATTAGCCAGGTTAGCGGTATCTTCCATTTAAACCCCACTAAATCTTATAATCAGGATTGGGATGTAGCGGAATACAAATATTGGAAATACATATTTAGAATATAGAAATCAATACAAAAAACAACACAAAAGCAACAAGACAACACACAAACACCCAACCATAACACAAACACGCATTACCTATAAATAAAAGAGAAAGAGAATAAAGAAGGAAACTAATAGTGCACTGTGGGTCACTTTAGATGGTCCAAAATTGACCCCAAACCTGGGTCATAGCTATGCAACCTCTTCATTGTAATAATATAAAGTGTCTCTGATAGTGTTTGAAACATTGTTGAGAACCTTCTTAGCTGCAACCACACCAGCCATTGAGGCTTGTTATTGAACATATGGAAACTTGGACATTGAATCTGAGTATTCACAAATCACAATGCCAGGGTCAGGATGTATGTGTGCTAAGCATTTCAGAGAACCACTGAAAAACACTCCACCAGAAGCTCTGCCGCAAAGGGCTCAACCAGAAGTTCTGCAAAACCAGAATAAATGCGCTAGAGATCAGTCAGCGATTTATATTTATTGCTGTAGCTCTGTCTAATTTTTGAATAGTGAGGTCTATGGAGCACCTGAAACTGGACCTGTACTTAGAATTCATGGAACAGCACGGTATCCTGGACAGGCTCTCTTTCTAAATCTTTTCTGTTAAAGGGCCTCAAGCTCCCCTGAGATGCACTGTAAAAAGTGGGAATGGGGTTAATTAACATTTACTAAATTACTAAGAATAACCTCCACATAATAAAAAAGACTATGTTCAGTTAGAAATCAACCTGAGCTGAATCCAATAAAGTTGAACGTTTTATTAATTGCACTTTACGCAGTTTTGGTTGAATAAAATTAGCTGTGATACATTGAGGAGAATTTACTTATGTTTTCTCAGTAACAACAACATGCAGAAAACTGATCCCCCGGTCTTTGGAGGACGACTTTATTCTTTATTTTTATTACGCCATTAGAAATAAGGAAAGAAAAAAGAGAAAGGGAAGGAAGAGTGAGTGGAAAAAAAAGAAACTTTTAAAACTTTTGGCATTTTTAAACTAATATAACCAAGAGAATAATCAAAAATAATATATATTAAAAAAAAATTGGGGTTAGGTGGTCAGTGCAGGTGTGTGTGTGTGTGTTAGTCAGTGTGACATAGATGAAAGAGTAGATAGATGGACTAAAAAAGAGACAGACAAATATACGTACATATGTATATTGAATGTTTTCAGTGTAATCATGTAGAAAAGGGTTTAACAGAATTTTATATTTTGTATTCATATCATATTTGTGCATATGTATTTGTGTGTCCCTGCGATGGACTGGCGACCTGTCCAGGGTGTATCCTGCCTTCCGCCCGAAGACTGCTGGGATAGGCTCCAGCACCCCCCCCGCGACCCTGACGGAGAAGCGGCTTAGAAAATGGATGGATGGATGGATGGATGGATGGATGTATTTGTGTGTGTGTGTATAGAAATCGGTGTGAGTTGATATGTGTATTTGATGTACATGCAAACTAACTATTGCAAATATTTAAGTATTCACTGAAATGAGGGGATTGATGAACAGACTGAGACAGAAGTGGGTGGATTACAGTGTTAAGGGGTCAATATTTTTAATAAATGGTTCCCATGCAGTGGGGGTTTTTGGTTTTAATCACCTCACACTTCTGCCCAACGCATTTTGTGCCTCATGGACACCAGTGACTAGCTACATGTTTCAGGGGTTACAGTCGTCCAACTTCCCATAGGTAAGACCTTTTTTAATTACTGCTAAGAAACAAACAGTTTCCAAGTAGGTCGCAGTAGCAGTTGCACATTCTTTTAAGTTACTGCAGCTATCAAGCATGTCAAATTTCCTGTGCTGTGAGTCAAATCTAAGCGAATGCAGTTTAGTTGTGGTTAGCACGGAAGCTAGGCCTGGATTTAAATGACAGATTTTACTGCTGAGGTACGGATAGAGGCGAGACTCTGATGAGTCGACAAAAGATATTGTGATGGGCATGAAGGGGAGGGGTTGTGGGACAGCAATGTGAGCTGATGAGGATCAGGTGTGTAAGTAGAAAGGAGCCGGGGGGGGGAGCATGATGGGTGGGCTGGAGCCGGGTGCGGGCCTTTTGTTGTGGTGGCGTTTCGTCAGAGTTTGAGGACTCGTGGTGGAATGGGGCAGCTGGAACGCGGTTGAAAGACTTTTGTGAACTTTGTGTGATGAACTAAGCGATTATTTTGGGTGACTATTTAACTAATAAAAAAAAACCCGAGCGAGACGCTGACCGGAAGAGGGCAAATATTATCTGGACGACGACGGACTTCGGCATTCCACGGGGGGGGTCTCGACGGCCACCCGGCGAGGGAAGTCTGGAATATTTTTATTAAATTTTGTAGGTGTGAATGTGTGTATGTAGTGTATTGTCATTTAACTACTCAGGGCTATCCCGTCAATCACAGTACAGGGTGTATCGAAGTATTTTATCACAAGCGTGCAGTGTTAGTTTGCTGTGAGATATTTACATTGGAAAAGAGTGGCACGTGTTGCAGTGAAATTTACATCCTGGACTGTTGAGGGACTAAATGTTAGCCCTTGTATGTTTTAACACATTTGATTGTTAATAAAGACTGTTATATGGAGACAATTTATACTTGCTGTGTGTGCAGGTGTGTTATCGGGCTCACCCGGACCAGACCGGGTATTTAAAGGTGGTGGCAGCGTATAATATTGGCCCAGTGGCTGAAAGCCCTCTAGTGGTTCCCAAAGGGAATTATAGGTATTCCTTTAGGGGCACCACATAATAAAAGTGGGGGATCATTACAATATACTGGAAGATTCCACCCGTACTGAGGAGAGCAGATTACAGCCGTACACTCCGAGCCGTCGCCAACGTTTCACCGCGGAGGCGATAACTGCGCGCCAAGAGCCGCTTCTCGAAACTTAGAACGGATTCAAAATGCGTTATTGAATAAATTATTGGTTTATTTGACGTAGCAGCAACTTTTCAATATTAAATAGTTTTTAGAATATTTATTCAAACCTAATTCTGTAAGTTGTGAATGTTAAACTCGATATGTCAAAACGAAAATAAGCACCACTTGCCAACGGTTGTTAGTTAACGCTACCTAAGAAGCTGGTTAGCTCGCTAGCGAGTCACCTCTTTTAGGTGACTGTTTGCTCTCAGAAAATATGAGAGGCACTTTTTTCTTTAGCTAAATTACAATTTAAATCGATACGGTGTCGAATTTATGGTATAATAAACTAGCATGTAACTTACACTCGTTAGAGTTGCTAGCTAGCTAAATAACCTAGCTACCCTAGTTTAGGCTAAGTTAATATCTCCGCTGGACATCCGGTTCACTCCGGCTAACCTGTGCTGACCGTGTTGAGCTCAAGTCTGAACGGGAGACGTCGAGAGACTTTACTAGTTAGTGTTTGAATGACAGAAACGTAGAAACTAGCTAACCTAGCTTACCTCGCTAACGTTAGCTTGGTGGTCAGCAGGCTAACGGGCTCATACACCACAGAGCATGTTAAATGCTTTTCTCACACGAGTTCAGATGTTAAACACAGAAATCTAAAGGGGAGATGTCGAGTGACTGGTACAGTTAAAGCATTAGCAATAAGGTCAACTGAGCTTCTATTTGACAACTAGCTGCCAAGTGATTTTACATGCTGACAATCCTATATCACACCAAAATTTGTGAAATCTTTTCTTTCTTCTCTTGATGTCCCTTTTTTCAGACTTAACCATTTATTTTTTCTTGCAGTTACCTACACGTTTCCTACATCTACCACCAGCATTTCTCAGGTATAGAAACAGCTTTTATTTACCAGTCTTTCTCTGGCATGTTGCTGGTTTGTTTACACTCATTACACTCTACATTTGTGATCGTCTAAGATGAATGTCTGTCTTTAAGTCAGTATTTTAAACATTATATAATTTTAAGAAATAGTTATTAGTATGTCTGTGTTTCTCATGACTGCCTGTTGACTGACTGTAATAACCTTTGGGAAAGAACAGTTTTGTGACGTTTTTAAATGTTTTCTCATGGAGGGTGCATGTTGACTATAGTATTTCTGGTAATACGAAGGTGTGTATTTTGTCCACCCCACTTCTTGCTGATTACCAACACCAGAATAGGCCAGAAAAATGTCTCTAAGCTATAAAAGCAGCATGTTTACTAGATTCGAGAGGCTTGAATGCTTATACAAATGCAGTTATTTTGCAAATGCATTACCATGATATGAACACAAGTGATAGTTATTAAAATTTTGCTGATCTACAGTAATTAATCTAAATTGCCATAATTTCTTCATGCTCAGTTACGTTGTTGACCAAAATCAGAATCAGAATCCTTTATTGATCCCAGTTGTTACAGTTGCAACCATAAAAGAATAAACACTTAAATAATTTAAAACAAAGATAAAGAGAAATTTGCCGTATGTACACAAGATTGAAGTTCTTATGAATACAGTAAAGTGGTGGTGACTGTGATAATAAATATTAAACATCTAGTATAAAGCAGTTCAAATTATTGTACCTCTGAGTTATTGCACAAAATAATTATTATTACACATATGAACAGTACTGTTAGGTATTGAGTTTTGCACAGATGAACCACACTCGTGAAACACACACTGAGGGAGGAGTTATAGAGTTTAATGGCTACAGGTAAGAATGACTTCCTGTGGTGCTCTGTGGTGCATTTCGGTAGAATGAGTCTTGCACTGAATGAGCTCCTGTGTCTCATCACCGTGTCGTAGAGTGGGTGGGAGCCATTGTCCATAATGGCCCGCAGTTTAGACAGCGTCCTCCTCTCTGACACTGCCGTCAGCACGTCCAGCTCCACACCCACAACATCACCGGCCTTACGGATCAGTTTGTTGAGTCTGTTGGCATCTGCCACCCTCAGCCTGCTTCCCCAGCATGCAACAGCATAGAGGATAGCACTCGCCACCACAGACTCATAGAAAATCCTGAGCATAGTCCGGCAGATGTAGAAGGACCTCAGGCGCCTCAGAAAATAGAGACGAGTTGTTGGGCAGGAGCAGAAGGGAGAGATGATCCGATTTGCCAAACGGAGGTCGGGGGAGGGCTTTGTACGCCTCATGGAAGGGGGAAGTATCAGTGTTCCAGTGTGTGTGGTCTGCGTGTGCTGCATGAGATGTGTTGGAAGTACTTTGGAGCGACTTCCCTAAAGTTCGCTTTGTTGAAGTCCCCAACAACAATGGAGACGGCCACCGGGTGCGTGGTCTCCTGCTTTTTGACAGCCTCGTATAGTTTCCCGAGCGTCAGCTCTGTATCAGCCTGTGTTGGGATGTACACAGCAGTGACAGTGAGCCCTTAAATCTCTTTAGGCAGCCACAGCGATCTGCATGAGAAGATTAGCTATTCCAAGTCCAGGGAGCAGAAAGACTCAATGAAGGGAACATTCCTCTTATCACACCAGACATTGTTGACCATAAAACATACAACTCCTCCTTTGCTCTTCCCAGAGGGGTCCTTTGTTCTGTCTGCGCAGTGCACAGAGAAGCCCACAGGTTAAATGGCCTCGCTGGGAATCTGTGCTGTATGCCAGGTCTCTGTGAGGCAGATTATATAGCAGTCCCGTGTTTCTCGCTGGAAAGAGATTCATGATCTCCCTGCAAACACTAGTTACGTTGTGACAACATAGTGTTTTGGTGCCCACAACGGTGAAATGTAATTCCTCAGATAGTTGTGACAACGTTGACTGATAACTTTCTAGGAGGTGGTGACAAAGTTGTGACAACCTTGAGGAGACAGTAGTCAGTACTACATTGTCTGTACGTTGTCACAACCTCCTAGAATCCTTAATAAGTTCCATCTTACTCAATAATTCAGTTTTATAACTGATATAATTGATAACAAATGTAGTTAATTGGTGTACAGAATTAGATCTGTGTGTAATTAAGCAATTTAATTGTTTGCCAAATAAAAGTAAATATGCTTTAATGTAATCGTCACTATTTGTCTGTTAATCTAATAATAAATAGGCCTATCGGTGATAAAACTGTTGTATAATGACAATTCACTCAAGGTCGTGCAGTTACGCAAGATACTAGTGTTGGTGTGATGTGTATCAAGCTGTCGTCTGCAATGGAAGGCTCTGCAAAATGGAGCAGCTGATAAAGAAAACTAGCACACCTGTTTTACGTGATTGGCTCTCCCACGATTCTATCTTAAAACTTAGCAAAATAAACAGTTTAGTAGGAATTTTAATTCTTTATGTAGAATAACACTAAAACAGGAGCAATACAGACTGTGAGTCTAAAAAGCTAAAAGAGAAATTTACACAGATTCAGTATTATGAAACATTTTGTCTGTTCAGGTCTATTTTAACGGAAACGAACCAATTGAGGAAAAAAAGACCATCAGAGGCATCGCCAGGCCAGGTTTAGGGGATTTTAGCCCAAAGTTCACAGGGCACTGGAACCTGTGGGAAGCACTGTTGTCATTTGCTAAATTTGACACAGTAATATTTTCAAACTTTTGGGAGTACATGCAAAAATAACTCATTTCATTTTTAGATTTTATACAAAAACACTAACTCAAAATCAATTGAGAAGATTTCATTAAAAACTTAATACTGCAGTAAACTACAATTACAAACATTGCCTTTTTCATGAACTGCACTGCTGTGTTGAACTTGTGGCTTTTCACACCACAAAGTTGCAGTAAGGCACTGTATACATTTCATCATCCATGAAAATGTCTTTCAAATCAACACAGATCACTGTAAATCCATCTGCTGTGTCCTGAATGCAGATGACAACATGAATGACATTCACAACATGAACACGAATGACAATATTGTCAAAATTTGACAATAAATTTGACAATATTTTTTTCATTTCAAACAAAAAAATGAGAACTGACTGGTCTAAGCTCTAAGCTAAGTTCTTGTAAATCTAGATTAATAAAACATGGTGTTACCAGAAGCAGGAAAGGACAGGATAAGAAAGAAGCTGGAAGAGACTGACACTGCTGAAGGAGCAGGTCTGATCAGATGCATGCCCATACTCTGCATGTGAATGAAATTTTAGGAGCTCTAGTTTGTTTACAAGAGAGGAGAGAAAGCACTGCTGGACTTCAGTACCGTTGGTTGATCTGTGTCTGCTGGAAGTTGAAGGACAGCATTATGAATTATTAGATCTGTGTCTTATACTAACAATGAATAGCCATATTTTGTACGTCACCTATTGCTTCTCTAAACAATCATGATCAACAGACACTCTGGGAGACTTTTATTTTACTTGGGTGGGCAAGTAAGGATCCATTGATATTAGGTGATGCCCCTGGTGACCATAAAGGATTTTAAGAATGTTGTCCTGTCTTATTTATTATTTAAATAGGGTTAAATGTTTGTCCTATTGGTAAAAACAATAAGAAAAATCTCCATGTTAAATTTATAAGATCATTTTTTGGTAACAGATAAAGTGGAACAGCAATATGCCCACATCTGATGCTCACTATGTAAGTTAGAAGATTAACATTTTGACACCATTATTGTTTACTCATGTTAAGCTTTACTAATGATTGAAGAAAATAGTTTCTTTTATCTAGAGCTACTAAATCTCAGTGTAAATGAAATGTTAATACTAGTACACCAAATGGGAAAGTAAATTGGTAAAACTGATTGGTATTTGGTAAAATTAAAGAAAAAAAATTTTTTGAGCGCAAAATATATAAGCATAGGAATACAGAAATTTTGCTTCCATATTTATTTCTATATGCTTCCATATTTATTTCTGTGTTGTTCAGTGTTCAAATATTAACCACTGTTAAATGTTGTAGAAGTTACTGTAATAGTAGGCAGGCATCTACTGCATATGGTACCATGGTAGGTGTTTCTATTGATATTATGTGGTTTCTGTGTAGGGCAATAGAAGAAAACATATGAACAAAATGGAATAAAGTTAACTAAAAGGGCTTATTACTGAAATTTAAAACTATAACTGATATGCCCCACTATGTCTGTGAGAGGTATAAAACGATAAACTTTTAAGAGTCAATTACTAGGAGCAAGTCCTAAATATTCTTTCAAACTTACCACTACTTTACAATCAATATTCCAGAAAGATAACAGTAAATACTCATACATCATTAACCTTAGAAGACACACGTAGGTTCACTAGTGGTTTTGGATAGTGAATAAAATGGTTATATTTGTGTGGTAGACTTTGTGACACCTGGTTTGTGTCACCAACACCATGAATAAACTTGAGTCATTAAGTTTCTCTAGAACAGAGCATCTCACATTAGAGCAATCTGAATAACTTTGTTTATATGTCACAAGATTTAAAATATATGGAAGTTTTTAAAATGCAACCCTATTCCCAAAAAATGTAAATAAAAACAAAATGCAGTGATGTGCAAATCATTTAAACACTACATTTATTTGAAAACTATAAAATATCAAATGTTTAAAATGAGATGTAAAAAAATACAATCCCAGAGAGGCTGAGTCTTTCAGAAGTAAAGATGAGGAGGGGTACCACTCTGTGAAAGACTGTACCATCAAATAGTGCAACAATTAAAGAATAACTTTTCTCAACATAAAATAGTGAAAAACGTTTCATCATCTTCAGTATGTATCATTAAAATGTCTGTATGCAAGGGACAAGGCCAAAAACCAGTGTTTGCCAGCCATGAACTTTGGGCCTTCAGATGGCTCTGCATTAAAAACAGACATGATTCTGTAGTTGAAATCACTGCATGGGCTCAGAAACACTTCTGAAAACCACTGTCTATGAAACAGTCACTGCATCCACAAATGCAAATTAAAACTCTAAAACATAAAGAGGAAACTGTACAGGATCAGTAATGGTGTCACCTTTTTCGGGCCTGAGTTCATTTAAAATGGACTGAGGTGAAGTGAAAAAGTGTCCTTTGGTCTGATGAATCATTTGTTTCTTTTTGGAAATCATAGACACTGTGTCCTCCGACCCCTCAGCTTGTTATCAGTGCACAGTTCAAAAGCCAGTATTCATGATGGTATAGGGATGCATTAGTGCACATGGCATGGCTGATGTGCACATCTGTGAAGGCACCATTAATGCTGTTTTGGCAACATTTGTTGCCACCCAGCTAACATCTTTTTCAGGGAAGGCCTTTAAAGGAAGACCAGAGAAGCTCGTGAGGAGGCTGGCGTTACCCCTGTGCTCCAAGCTGTTTTCATGGGTTCCTAATTGCTGTAACAGACACACAAGCTGGGTGTTGTTTTCGTTGGGGCTGTTTAAGCGTGTGTCTAGTTAGTCAAGTGGCCCAGTTTAAGTTTAAGTGCCTTGCACTGTTAGTCCTGCTGGTTTTCCTGCGTTTCCGCTGTGAAACTCTCTCTCTCTATTTCTCTCTTTCTCTCTCTCTCTCTTTCTCTCTCTCTCTCACGCTGCTGCTGTGTTTTCTTGGGGTTCTGGACAGGGTAGAAGGGCACGGTCATACATATCACATCACGTGGCAGCCCAGTGTATAGACACCTTAGGTAAGGGGCAGGCACCAACCCGTGTATTTATGTTATGTGATGGGGAAGACTAGTGTTAGTTTTTAGTTTTTCACTAGGTGAGGAATCAAATCAAAGAGCTAGGGTAGTTTTTTTTTTTTGATTATTTCTTTCCTTTGGTGCCATCCGGGTCCATAATTCTGTTTCTCTTTTGACAGCAAGCCTGTAAATGTGTAAATGTAAATATTGTATATATTTATGATTGTTGTTATGGGGGGAGGGTCTCACTCACTTATGTCATAGCCTGAGCAGAATGTAATAAATGGGACCAAAGACGCTGAACTTGTCGTGTCTTGTTCCTTCCTGGTTCATGCTGCAGACATCGCATTTAAACCGTATGTTACTGGCCCCCTTTTCCCCTAGGCTTACCCCTGGGGTCGTAACATAAGCAAGAATGGAAAACATTTCACTTTCAAAACTATAGCAGTTGGTTTCCTCAGCTCCCTAACACTTACAGAATGAATTTATTGTTGTGAATTGTGTTGTATCTGTGTTATCAAATCAAATCAAGTTTATTTGTATAGCGCATTTTACAACTGACATTGTCACAAAGCAGCTTCACAGAATTCCAGAAAAGACAAAGTATTAACAAGAATATAAAAGTTAGGGAGATGGAATTAGTTTTATTCTGTTTTGTTTGTATATAAAACAGGGAATGTGAACATTTCCAGACTGTGACTATAACAGCTTAGCTAAAAGGAGAGAACTAGAAGGACACAGACACAAGAGCACTCCAAAACAGTTTGGCATCCCTCCAGTCCACCGTCCACAAACCTGAGTGACCGCATGCGAGCAGTAGGACGACAGCACCTCAGTTTACTATAATTCCCTGTGTCCATGGACCCGGGGATCTGGCACCTGTATCTAAGGGGAACGTTACCTACCAAAAGCTAAACTGAACAAGTGAGTTTCCAGCCTAGATTTAAAGATTGAGTCTGTCTGAGTCCCGAAGATCATTCCGGAGTTTGGGGGCTTTATAAGAAAAGGCTTATCCCCCAGCTGCAGCCTTAGTGCATTCTAGGAGCTATTAATAAGCCAGCACTCTGTGATCTGAGTAGTCATGATGTCTCATGATAGGAAATAAGGTCTTGCAGGTACTCAGGAGCGAGCAAGCGAGCGATTTTATAATCAATATGGAATTTAATAATAATGATGATAGCACTGGATTGACTGTTATGAATGTTAGTGGATGTTATATATTCGATATCTGTGTGCATGAGCTGAAGTATTTTAGGCTGCCTATTTTGTCCTGTGTAAGCTGGGTCTAATCTTGGCATCAGTCCAGCTATATAACTGTGTTACCCCAATGTCTTAGGGCCTTGCTGGATATCTGAGACCTGCGCACACAACGAATAAACTTCACTTGTCCTGACAAGTAATTTGAGTCTCACCAGTCACTCTGCAGGAGATTTCTGTTGAGATTATCTGTGAAACAAAATACACACAAGGCAAATTCAGCAAACCAATAACTAGCTAACACTTTTACCACAAAGCAATTTACTATTTAGCCTTGGGCAAATTCTACTCAGTGTGGACCTACATGGATCCTTCCAGTTTTACTGTGCACAAGGACCTGTGATAACCTGGTTTAAACTTTAAACTGTAGCTTAGTCTTATTTTTAGAACAAATGCTCTTTGGTTTGTTCTACTTGCCTTTTATACTTTCAGAATATTTTGTGCTGTATGCTGAAATATAATCGTCTGTAGTAGACAGTCATGAAGTCATGACGTTGCTATGTAACAACAGCCGTGCCTCAACAAGGCAAGCAAGCTGGCCTAATGACTTTAGCGTAAGCATTAGCTAGAAAGGTGTACCAAATCAAGTCAAGCTAAGCTGGATATGTGTATAGAGTTCACGTCAAACTAAGCAGTTAGGTTACTCGTTACTCCTCGCCCTTTAAATGTAGATTTGGCCCGGGAAGCAGGCCCCATTCCACCTGCAGTTCGCCCTTGTCGGTGACAAGTCTTCCTTTTTGTGGGCGAAAATCTCAGACACTGGTAGGCACATGACACTGTTATCTCAGAAATGAATGAAATCCACATATTTGCCGAGATTTTAGCATAAACGGATAAACTAGAAAGAAAAGCAATAGCAGTAAATTAAATGCGTAAACAGCTCGTAATGGTCATGTTTGTATTTAAACGGTCACATGGTATGCTGGGGGAGGGAGCGCGCTTTCGCATGCTGATCCCAGAGCTGAACTTTCAGGGGGCAGAGTCAGACTGATCCAGCTCCTTGATGCCGATCTAAAACTTTGCCAGTGTGTTTTTTACCTCAGCACACAGTAAACACAGTTTAAAGTTGTGCAGTTTTCTCTAGTTTGTGTATCTTAAATAAAATAAACATTTTTAAAGCCTGGACAACGAAAAATTTAGTGTACTGGTTTACTCACATTGTAAGACTGCAGCTCCTTTGTTGCCATATGGCAAAAAAGACATGTAACCCCCAAACACACACACACACACACACACACACACACACACACACACACACACACACACACACACACACACAAGCATGCTTGTTTATTAAAATGTACATTAAGAGAGAAAATAGATTAAGATAGTATTACATGTTATCTTAATCCTCTTTTTTCTCATATTTATAGTTCTGTTTTTATATTTATTTATTTATTTTTGTGGTGTTTGGGCCTGTCAATGTGTGAATATCATGATCAATTTCAATATTTTGAATTCCTGTAGTGAAAACATGTAGTGTTTAGCCATTTATACATTTATGAATGTAACAGTCCATAGATATTAAACATGTTTTAAACAAAACATAAGTCTGTCATAATATTTATGTTACATATACTTTTCAGATGCATTTTTGCTGTGCCACCGCCTTTCCCACAGAAAGCCTCTCACTTCAACCATCAATCATCCTTATTAATTCAGTCATTCATTAATTCACTGTCAGAATTTCGTTGTTAACTGACATTTACCATGTAGATCTGTTTAATGTTGAATGTAGGTTATTTTTCTAGGTTATCGGTGTTAAACAACAAAATGCAACCATATTTCAGCATTGAATCAATGTACTTCTACTATCTGGGGAGTACAACCCCAATTCCAATGAAGTTGGGACGTTGTGTAAAACATAAATAAAAACAGAATACAATGATTTGCAAATCCTTTTCAACCTATATTCAATTGAATACACTACAAAGACAAGATGTTTAATGTTCAAACGGATAAACTTTATTGTTTTTTGCAAATATTCACTCATTTTGAAATTGATGCCTGCAACACGTTCCAAAGAAGTTGGGACAGGGGCAACAAAAGACTGGGAAAGTTGAGGAATGCTCAAAATACACCTGTTTGGAACATTCCACAGGTGAACAGGTTAATTGGAAACAGGTGAGTGTCATGATTGGGTGCAAAGCGGAGCATCCCTGAAAGGCTCAGTCATTCACAAGCAAGGATGGGATGATTGTCCGTTGTCGTATTTTGCGCTTCATAAAGCGCCACACATTTACAATGGGAGACAGGTTTGGACTGCAGGCTGGACTCTGTACAAAGTGCACACGTATATATATTTAATGGACCTGATTCAATGGAAGCGTAAGTAAATATAAGGCAGCATTACATAATAAAGTGGCCAGTAAGTGTATTCATATAGTCAAGCATGTGATGTAATTTAATTAGTATTTTTTTGTTAACAACATAGCTGTTACCTGCTATTCCACTCAATATGTCTGAATTATGTGTAAGTTGAGGTGTAAGATTTGTGTAACTTTTCAAGACATAATATAATATGTAGTGTCTTAATATATGATAATGTATATATTACATTCTTAGAACAGTGGCAGATTATTGATTGATCAGCTGTGTTCACCTGTGTACTTCTCCTCTTTGCTTGAGACTAGAGACAAATGCGTTTTCAACGTGGTGTTGAAATGTGTTCTTGTTTACTTTTCACTCCCAAACTCTATCAGTTGTAAAAGTGACCCGCAGAACAGTATTGCTGAATGCTGGTTTCACGTATATTTACTACATTGGAGCTCAGTTTAACAGCAGAAGGCCTTGCATGGATTATCTTTTAGATATTGTGTGTGTGTGTCTCTCACTCTCTCTCTCTCTCTGTATATATATATATATATATATATATATATATATATATATGTTTTTTTCATAATCTTAGCACTACTTTGTGAGTATACTAGACATTTTATTAAATCATGCAAGAAAATTTCTTAAAGTTCATCAATATATAGACCTTGGATTGTAATGGGTGGTATTTGTTGTTTCCTTTGTAATTTACCATAAGCAGTTGACTGTTGAATCTGTGCCAACTAACTGTAATTGCTTATGTGCTGTACTGTAATTTTTTTTGCAATGACATTCTGTCAAGCACAGCTGCTGGTAATTTACTATAAAGTTCAACTTTGCAATAACATACTAATGTGTCATAAGGTTGTACTGTGTTTATCACTGATAGACTGTAATTATGTTCAGGTGTGGATTGAACACAACTTCCTCCAGTTGAACAGTGCCAAAACAGAGGCAATTATGATTGGCACCCCACATCAGACTCAGTCAACCTCCATAACCAGTATTACATTCTCCGGCCACAACATTCCACTCTCCTCATCAGTCTCCAATCTTGGTGTGAAGTTTGACCCTCAACTCACTTTCGAGGCCCATATAAAACACCTCTGCAAGATCTGCTTTCACCACCTCAGAAACACTTCCAAACTTCGCCCCACTCTGACTGTATCTGATGCTCAAAAACTGGTTCATGCTCTTATCTCCTCCAGACTCGACTACTGCAATGCACTTCTCATTGGGATTCCTGGCAAGAGTCTCCAGAGGCTACAATACATTCAGAACAGCGCTGCTAGGATCCTGATGAGAGTGCATAAATATGAACACATCACACCCATCCTCTGTTCTCTTCACTGGCTTCCCATCTCTGCCAGGATCAAATACAAGGTTTCCCTCCTCACCCACCAGTGCATTTATGGCAACGCTCCTACATATCTGAAAGAACTCCTCACCCCACTGACTCACGATCACTACGAACACAAATCGCCTCCCAGAGCTAAACTCCGCACCATGGGGGATGGGGCCTCCTGTTCTGCTGCTCCTCGCTTGTGGAATGCTCTCCCTGACCATCTGAGGGCACCACAGTCGCGTGAGAGTTTTAAAAAAGGACATAAAACCTTTCTCTCCAGCAGAACTTATAACCTGTGACTTTCATATTTGCTTAAAATGTAAAGTGCATTACAAATGAAATTCATTATTATTATTATTATTATTAACAGTATATCTGTTGTTTTCAAAATAATTTACTGTATACAGATTTACAATCTTTTTTCACAATGCTTTTTACAATGCTTTTTTCACAGTAATTAACTATAAACAGTTCTCAACAGAGAAATTTATGGTTGGCAAAAAAGCATACTGTAATACTTTTGTTCTTTTTGTAATATTTTTACTGTGAATATCTGACAACCACAGCTGTAATAAAGTGTAGTAAATACAAACCAGTTTTTACCAGATATTTAGTAAGCGTAAATACATGTTCCCCAGATACTGAGTAAATAAAAAGTTATTTTATTCAGACACTTGGTAGATATTACCAAATTTTACTAATTAATTTGTATTTACTCAATATTTGTGGGCTACATTAATTCATAATGTGGCATACTATGACTAAATACAAGACATTTTAACTTGGTTTTATTAACATTTACTTAAATTTTTTGCTTTAATTTAATTAAAATTTAGTTCACTTATTTAATGCATTTTAATCAAAGTATAGGTAAATA
The DNA here is from genome assembly GCF_015220715.1 of Pygocentrus nattereri. Classification (NCBI taxonomy): domain Eukaryota; kingdom Metazoa; phylum Chordata; class Actinopteri; order Characiformes; family Serrasalmidae; genus Pygocentrus; species Pygocentrus nattereri. The sequence goes on along the minus strand of NC_051224.1, from coordinate 14,051,688 downwards.
AAATTGGATTGGGATCTGGTGACTGTAGAGGCCCCTGGAGTACAGTGAACTCATTGTCATGTTCAAGAAACCAGTTTGAGATGATATGAGCTTTGTGACATGATGCATTATCCTGCAGGAAGTAGCCATCAGAAGATGGGTAGCCTGTGGTCAGAAAGGGATGGACATGGTCAGCAACAATACTTAGGTAGGCTGCTGCATTTAAACAATGCTTGATTGGCCCAAAGTGTGCCAAGAAAATATCCCCCACACCATCACACCACCACCACCAGCCTGAACCATTGAAACAAAGCAGGGTGGATCCATGCTTTCATGTTGTTTACGCAAAATTGTGACCCTACCAGCTGAATGTCGCAGCTGAAATCGAGACTCGTCAGACCAGGCAACATTTTTCCAATCTTCTATTGTCCAATTTTGGTGAGCCCGAGCAAATTGTAGTCTCAGTTTCCTGTTCTTAGCTGGCAGGAGTGGCACCCGGTGTGGTCTTCTGCTTCTGTAGCCCATCTTCTTCAAGGTTCGACGTGTTGTGCGTTCAGAGATGGTATTCTGCATTCCTTGGTTGTAACAAGCAGTTATTTGAGTTACTGTTGCCTTTCTATCATCTGGAACCAGTCTGCCCATTCTCCTCTGACCTCTCACATCAACAAGGCATTTTTCGTCCACACAACTGCTGCTCACTGGATATTTTCTCTTTTTTGGACCATTCTCTGTAAACCCTAGAGATGTTTGTGCATGAAAATCCCAGTAGATCAGCAGTTTCTGAAATAGTCAGACCAGACCCTCTGGCAACAACAACCACGCCACGTTCAAAGTCACTTAAATCACCTTTCTTCCCCATTCTCATGCTCGGTTTACACTTCAGCAAGTTGTCTTGACCACCTGTACATGCCTAAATGCATGTTGCAGCCATGTGATTTGCTGATTAGCTATTTGTGTTAACAAGCAATTGAACTGGTGAGTGTATATTATACAATATGATGTTCAATATAATGGTCAATAAAGTCTCTGTTCTTAGAGAATAGCTCCATCACACAGGGCAACAGTAAATGGGGGGGGGAAACTTTGTTATACTCTTTTATACTTTTCTTTTTTGAAGTGGCATACATTGTCATTAAATGAACTTATAATAATCAATATAAAAGTTTTGAGAATCAGTCCCCTTAGGCAAAACCTTTCTTGCACTGAATTGATAAGCACAAAAAGACTATTCATTTTCTCTTTATGGGTGTCAACGCAACGTAGAACGATAAGTGACACTTTTTTTTTTTAATCTCACAAATGGGGAAATTCCACCTCCGCATTTAACCCATCCATGAAGTGAAACAACACATACACAATAGTGAATATACACACTAGGGAATACACACACACTGGGCTGTGTGTGTCGTGGGCTGGAGGTTAGGGAACTGGAGGGTTGCCAGTTTGATCCCCAGAGCCGACAGTTCATGACTGAGGTGTCCTTGAGCAAGACACCTAACCCCAATTGCTCCGTGGATAGGGCTGCCCACTGTATTCAGTAGTTCGCATTATGAGAATATTGTAAGAGTATTACAAGACTAACCAATTTCATGGCTTTTTTCAAAATTCTTATTCAATTAGCTGTTAATTTAGTTTATTTCTAGCCTTATATTAGTTATTACTAAATATTATAAGTATATTATAAAAGCCCCTTAAAATCCCAGGCTTTGACGTAATAAGGCTCATATTCAGTAACTACACAGACTACAATGCAGAGTTAAATTGTTAAATTATAAAAATGTGTAGACACAAAAAATCCACAGGTGTTTCTATCCATCCTTCCACTGTGAGAAGACAACACTAAAGGTCTGAAATGATGTGTAGCTGTCAAGAAGCTCTTACTGAGAAAGGGAAAAAAGTGTCTACTAGAAAACAGAAACTGGACAACTGAGATGTGGCGTAAGGTTTTATGGACTGATTAAATTTCTAATTGGAGTTACTTGGAAGGTAAGAAGTAGAAAATGTGTGGAATGTGTGAGGTGTGGAAAAACATCAATGTGGAGTTCTTGAAAAACTGAAAGCAAGTGTCCCTGAAAGAATGAAAGCTGTAATAAAGACAAACATACTAAATAAAGAAAAAATTATATTTAATTATCAAGGCTTCCATGTAATTGTCTATTAATTAGTTTTTTCCTACAACTGAAAAATTAACATTTTGTACTTAATGGCTGTTTTGACTGCAAATTAACTAAACAAAGTGTTGCAAGTCTATACTAAGCACTAATCAGAGGGAACTAAAGCTTAATATACTTCCATGATTGATGTAGACATCAGAGTCTGCACAACTTGCACATAAATGTGTGCAATGTATTATTACATTGAAAGAATTTGTCTGTAATTTTCATTCACTTTTTTGGAACTGCTCTTCTTCTTCTTCTTCTTTCGGCTGCTCCCTTTAGGGGTCGCCACAGCGGATCGTCTGCCTCCATCTTGCCCTATCCATTGCCTCCTTTACTTTCACACCAACCATCTCCATGTCCACCTTAACTACATCCATAAACCTTCTCTGAGGTCTACCTCTTCTCCTTCTACCCGGCAGCTCCATCTCCAACATTCTTTGCCCAATATATCCACTATTCCTCCTCAACACATGTCCAAACCATCTCAACCTGGCCTCTCTGGCTTTATCTCCAAACTGCTCCACCTTCACTGTCCCTCTGATCCGCTCATTTCTAATCTTGTCCATCCTTGTCACTCCCAACGAAAATCTCAGCATCTTCATCTCCGCCACCTCCAGCTCAGCCTCCTGTATTTTAGACAGAGCCACAGTCTCCAAACCATACATCATAGCAGGATGCACTACTGTCTTGTAAACCTTCTCTTTCACTCTTGCTGCTATCCTTCTGTCACACATCAGCCCTGACACCCGTCTCCACCCACTCCATCCTGCCTGCACCCTCTTCTTCACCTCTTTTCTACACTGTCCATTGCTCTGGATGGTTGACCCAAGATATTTGAAGTCATCCACCTTTACGACCTCTACTCCTTGCATCTTCACCTTTCCACCTGCCTCCCTCTCATTCACACACATGTATTCCGTCTTGTCTCTACTGACCTTCATTCCTCTCCTCTCCAGTGCAAACCTCCACCTCTCCAGATTCTCTTCCACCTGCTCTCTACTCTCACCACAGATTAATTTTGTTTATGTTGTCATGTTCATTTTACTTTGAATTTAGAGTAACTTTCACAAGCAAAGTCTGCTGAAGTCCACTTTGCTTACGTAACTTATAGCCTAGATGAATGGCAAAATAAGACAGCATTATGGTCCTTTTGTATAGTTTGATTGTACTTGGCCACAAGAGCATTAGTAAGGTCTGGTACTGATGTTGAATGATTAGTTCTGGATCACAAATGTCATGAGAAAATCATCCTAAATGTTTTGGATGGAGCTCCATCACTCCAGAAAACAGCTCCACAGATTCCCCTTCACAGATGCTTGGCATTGGCCATTGTGGGCCTATGTTTTCTTATATCATGTGCTTTTGTTGGTTTTTCTTTGCCTCCTCATTTTCCTGCCTTCTTATTATCTGTCTTACCTATCTGTTGTCTGTAGCCTCACAATCACATTTTCCCCAGGTGTTCCATGTGTATTTACCCCTTGTGTGCTTTGTGTTTTGGTCTGTCAGGCCCTGTTTTGCTTATCTCTCATTTTTAAACCAAGGACTCACCCTTGTATCCTGCCTCGTGGTCTCCTTCAAAATTACAATAGAGAAGAACTTTTTAAGCATTCAAAAGTTATTGCCTTTACTAAAGAACACTTGAAGAGCCACTGGCAAAGCTCTTCTATGGATATTACATAAACTGCGTGTGAACAACTGAATACCTGTGTTAGTATTAACCTGATGGCCTATGAGGTATTTTCATTTCTTTCTTTAGAGAGTTATAGCTGTTTTTTTTTTTTGAAACTTCAAAATGTGACTTATACATCAGTGTTAGACACATAAATCTGAGTGAAGTTCAAGATCTTTTGAAGTCAAGTTCAGAGGCCATAAAAAATCTGAACTCTTCAGACAACCAGTTATACTTCCTGAGGCAGACAACACTACACCTTCACCCCATGAAAACACTGAAGACTGTTGTTCCCTGTTGGTCAAAATATTTGAAGTTGGTATTATGACCCAATTCTGTCCTCTTGCAGAATTTATAGGCACATATGGGGAGCACAGCTTCTCCACAGCGGCAAAACTTATCCCCTGTAATCCTTTCGCTCCACACCATTTTAACTGGCTGAGAAATATCTGAGAGGATGAGTCATTCCAAATGCAGAGAAACGTTGGTGTTATTTAGAGAGATAAGTCTTGCTGAATCTGGACCAGAGTGCCCAGACTTTACTTAAGAAAAATCAATTTTTCAACAGTAATTCATGCTGTGTACATATATTTATTGTGAACGATGACTGTGAAAATAAAGTTAGGTGTACATGTCTATGTCAGCATCTTGTCCTTCAGGGTACTTTACTATATACAGTCAAGCTGTACAAGTCTTGCATCAGTATTTTATACATTTCACTTCAATGTCTCTTGTCTGTATCAAATCCACTGCCCGGGTTAGGCTAAATTGATCTTGTTGAAAATTTAGCAAGATATCTAGCACACACATATCTCTCTCTCTCTCTCTCTCTCTCTCTCTCTCTCTCTCTCTCTCTCTATCTACTTAATAATTTTGATTTCCATTGATGATTCTTGTCTGATTTTGTTGTCAGCACATTCAACTTTGTACAGAACAAAGTATTAAATGAGAATATTTCATTCATTCAGATCTAGGATGTGTTATGGAGGCCTGGATTTGGAGTCACACACAAAATTAAAGTGGAAAAACACACTACAGGCTGATCCAACTTTGATGTGATGTCCTTAAAACAAGTCAGAATGAGGCTCTGTATTGTGTGTGGCCTCCACACGCCTGTATGACCTCCCTACAATGCCTGGGCATGCTCCTGATGAGGTGGCGGATGGTCTTCTGAGGGATCTCCTCCCAGACCTGGACTAAAGCATCCGCCAACTCCTGGACAGTCTATGGTGCAATGTGACGTTGGTGGATGGAGCGAGACATGATGTCCCAGATGTGCTCAATCAGATTCAGGTCTGGGTAACGGGCGGGCCAGTCCATAGCTTCAGTGCTTTCATCTTGCAGAAACTGCTGACACACTCCAGCCACATGAGGTCTAGCATTGTCCTGCATTAGGAGGAACCAAGGGCCACACCAGCATATGGTCTCACAAGGGGTCTGAGGATCTAATCTCGGTACCTAATGGCAGTCAGGCTACCTCTGGCGAGCACATGGAGGGCCCTCCAAAGAAATGCCACCCCACACCATTACTGACCCACTGCCAAACCGGTCATGCTGAAGGATGGTGCAGGCAGCAGATCGCTCTCCACAGCGTCTCCAGACTCTGTCACGTTTGTCACATGTGCTCAGTGTGAACCTGCTTTCATCTGTGAAGAGCACAGGGCGCCAGTGGCGAATTTGCCAATCCTGGTGTTCCCTGGCAAATGCCAAGCGTCCTGCACGGTGTTGGGCTGTGAGCACAACCCCCATCTGTGGACAACAGGCCCTCATACCATCCTTATGGAGACGGTTTCTAACCGTTTGTGCTGACACATGCACATTTGTGGCCTGCTGGAGGTCATTTTGCAGGGCTCTGGCAGTTCCAGTTCCAGTTTGCACGCAAAGCTGCTGGTCCAGATGGCGTCCCTGGACGTGTCCTCAGAGCGTGCGCTGGACAGTTAGCCAAGGTCTTCACCGATATCTTCAACCTATCACTGGCCCAGGCTGCTGTTCCGGCATGCTGGAAGACATCCACCATCATACCGGTGCCAAAGTGCTCATCTGCTGCATGTCCTAATGACTTCCGCCCAGTCGCACTCACCCCCATTGTGATGAAGTGCTTTGAGAAACTGGTCCTCAACCACCTAAAGACAGTGCTCCCACCATCCCTGGACTCCCACCAGTTTGCATACCGTGCAAACAGGTCGACTGAGGATGCAATTTCCACTGCTCTTCACTCTGCCCTCACCCATCTGGATGAAAGGAACACCTACATCCGCATGCTGTTCATCGACCTCAGCTCTGCTTTTAACACGGTCATCCCAACTAGGCTGGTCACCAAGCTCAGCGACCTGGGAATCAGCACCCCCATGTGTAACTGGGTTTTGGAATTCCTGACAGACCGACCCCAATCTGTGAGATTGGGCAGTCATATGTCTACCACCATCACCCTGAACACTGGTGTGCCGCAAGGCTGTGTGCTGAGCCCTCTGCTCTTCTCCCTGTTCACCCACGATTGTGTTCCTCTGCACACATCTAACATCCTCATCAAGTTTGCAGACGACACCACAGTGGTTGGCCACATCAGGAACAACGATGAATCGGCCTACAGGGAGGAGATCCAGCACCTGACTTCCTGGTGCACCACCAACAACCTCATCCTGAACACAGGCAAAACCAAAGAACTCATCGTGGACTATCGGAAAACCAAGGGCTGCACACACTCTCCTGTCTACATCAACGGAGCAGAGGTAGAACGTGTGTCCAGCTTTAGGTTCCTGGGAATCCACATCTCGGCAGACCTTTCATGGTCCTTCAACACCTCCCATCTCATCAAGAAGGCACAGCAGCGTCTTTACTTCCTGAGGAGACTAAAACAAGACCGGCTGTCTCCTCAGATCCTCACAAATTTTTACAGATGCACCATCGAGAGCATACTGACCAACTGTGTGACCGTGTGGTACAGTAGCTCCACTGTGGCGGAAAGGAAATCCCTGCAGAGGGTAGTAAGGACTGCTCAGCGCATCACAGGCATGCAGCTCCCTGCCATCAAAGACATTCACCACCAGCGCTGTGTGCGCAGAGCACACAGCATCATTAAGGACCCCTCCCACCCCAACCACAAACTGTTCAACCTACTTCCATCCGGGAGGAGATACAAGAGCATCCGGGCCAGAACCAGTCGGCTCAGGTCCAGCTTCTTTCCCTCCACAATCACTCTGCTGAACTCCACACCTCGCTGATATCACTACCACTCATACTGCACACAGCGGACTATGAACACTGCCTTTCATACTACACTCACCAATCAGAGCTGTTGTTTTATTTTATTTTATTCATCATTATTACCACTGCACAAATGTAACATTCTACTGCCATGTAAATAACACATCGCAACAGTTATTCTATACAGTGTACATCTCCAACATGTTCATGTATATATCTACACATCTCTAATCTATTTTTTTGCATATCTATAAGTAATTTATTCTATATACTGTAATGTTGCACTATGCCTATTTATTGCACACTTGCACACTCTCTTTTTGCACTATTTGCTACTAATTGCACTTCTGGTAGATGCTAACTGCATTTCGTTGCCATGTACTTATACTGAGTAATGACAATAAAGTTGAATCTATCTATCTATCTATCTATCTATCCTCCTTGCACAAAGGCGGAGGTAGCGGTCCTGCTGCTGGGTTCTTGCCCTCCTACGGCCTCCTCCACGTCTCCTGGTGTACTGGCCTGTCTCCTGGTAGCACCTCCAGCCTCTGGACACTACGCTGACAGACACAGCAAACCTTTTTGCCACAGCTCGCATTGATGTGCCATCCTGGATGAGCTGCACTACCTGAGCCACTTGTGTAGGTTGTAGAGTCCGTCTCATGCTACCACGAGTGTGAAAGCACCACCAACATTCAAAAGTGACCAAAACATCAGCCAGAAAGCAGAAAGGTACTGAGAAGTGGTCTGTGGTCCCCACCTGCAGAACCACTCCTTTATTGAGTATGTCTTGCTAATCGCCAGTAATTTCCACCTGTTGTCTATTCCATTTGCACAACAGCTGTGAAGTTGATTGTCAATCAGTGTTGCTTCCTAAGTGGACACTTTGATGTTACAGAAGTTTGATTTTCTTGGCATTATATTGCGTTAAGTGTTCCCTTTATTTTTTTGAGCAGTGTATATATATTTATATAAAACCATTATTAATTAATATTCTATAAATTTTGTTTATTTAAATATTAACACTTTTCTCAGCAAATAAACACATACTACACAAATAAATAGATTTAGAAAATGTGTCTTGGGTACCTAACACTTCGCACAGTACTGTATATATGTGTGTGTGTGAGTGTGTGTGTGTATATATATATATATATATATATATATATATATATGTGTGTGTGTGTGTGTGTGTGTGTGTGTGTGTGTGTGTGTGTGTGTGTGTGTGTGTGTATACACATCAATTCAGTAGAGTACCTGTTTCACAAAGCAGATCTCAGTCAGCTTGACCTGAATTAAACCAAAAACCTGTCCTCTCCAGTAAGGCATATTCAGTTGTATGGTTTTGAATTATTTGCTTAGAACTTGGAAATTTCATATCATGATTTCCTTGCGCATCCTGGTGACGGGCAATGTTTTGCTGCCACTAGATGGCAGCAGTGCCTTTTGTTTCTGTCTTTCTTTCTTTTTCATTTTTTTCATCGTTACTAAATAATAACCATCTATCTATCTATCTATCTATCTATCTATCTATCTATCTATCTATCTATCTATCTATCATGCAAGAAAAAAAGACAACATGGTTAATCTCACAGATTTGCATACATTTAAATAGTGATCTAGAAATAGAGCAGAATCTTGAATATTTCAACATCAGTTTCATAAATGTTTAGTCAGAGACCTTAATTCTTTTTGTTTAATTTCCATTTAAAATAGCCAATAATAGAAGAATACATTAAAGTCTCAATAACTAAATATCAATATTTATATATATACATTATACACACACACACAAACACACACACACACACACACACACACATAAATATATTTATATATATTTCAGCATTTAGTGTATCCATCCTTTTCCACTCTTTTCAGTACACTTGCTATCAGCTTTTCAAAGAAATCTGCATGGATATTTTTTAATGACTCTAAAGTTCAGTCTCATGATCCAAAAAATCCCAAACACATTCAGCGATGTTGAGATCTGGGCTCTGGGGGGGTCAGTCTATTGTTCTGAGATAACCAGCAGCTTCTTTGCTTGTTTTGCAAATGCTCATCTTTTTTTGTCTATTCACTTTTCTCAGTAAGGGCTTCTTGACATCTACACACACTTTCAAACTCATAATGTTGCCTTCTCACAGTGGAAAGATAGATAGAAATCTTGTCAGTAATAACTGGATGGGTTGCATGAACAATAATTTATATGTGTTCATTACATGCAGCCAATAAAAATCTAATCAGTGAGCAATCTGAGATGACATTAACATAAAGTGATGTTGAATAGCCGACGGTCACTTTAGATATAAAGAAAAAACCTTCCAAATTCCAGACTGAAACTTCTGATCTTGTGTCTGTCCTGTGCTTTTCTTAATGAACACTGTCACACAATGCAATTTTCCACAGTCTCCTTTTTTGGCCTGTACAGCTTCAATGGTGTAATGTAGTCTTGTGTGGATTCTCTTGTAATCAGAACGATATCTGAGATGTTAGATGTTAATGTCAGCCATCTAATTGACTGGCAGCTAGGAATGAACCCCATTATGAAAAAGAGGGTACTGGGACCTATAGGTAAAGCAGCGTGGAGAAAGGCTACTGCTATAGGTGAACACGGCAGCAGGTCAATAAGTAATTTAGCAGTTGCTGCATACCCAACAGTCAAGGAGGTGTTCATTTCAGACTGAGTGCATTAGATGGCACTGCTGAAGCACGACTGATCACTCATTGTAAAGGCTCTTCAATATTTCACAGCAGCTGGTATGAGGTTTTTGCACATCCCTGTGATTGCATCTCCTTGGAATAAATTCTGGCTCGGAGCCTGGCTGATTTTGTTTGAGGGTTAAGATTGGAGCGCAGTCGTGAGATACATGAGAGTTATGGTTAGATGTAAAGTTTGCAGTGAGTTTTTTCCCATTTTGGGTCAGACTGTCCTCGGAGCAAAGCACATCAAAGCACACCAGTGAGCAGCAGCACCAAGTTCAACTGACTGGTTCAAGACATCCAAGTGTGGATTTGTGAACCCAGACTGTGAAATAATTAAAAGAGAAATTTTAAAATGGCAAATTTTTTGTACTACAGATCCAAGTCAATTTATTACACTGAACCCGGGGTCAAAAGACAGAACTAAATGAAAAAAGAAAATGTGAAAGAAGATCTCTAGAGGCAGTCGATTCATTATTATTTGTTTATTTAGTTAGTTATTTGTGAACAAAGCAAGAGCGATGGCTGCTATAGCAACTCATGTTTTCATCCTTTGTACTTTTTAGTGGTACAAAAGGCAAACAGGACGACCTTCTTCTTAAATACCAGATGAGGTACTGTACATGGAGGAGGAGTCAGATGGAATATATGTATATAACATTACACTATAACAGTGATTATACATATCAATCTTACCCTCTCTCTCTCACACACACACACATATATATATATATATATATATATATATATATATAATGTGTGTGTATGTGTGTGTGTGTGTGTGTGTGTGTATAGACAGAGAGAGAAAAACCAATCCCTTGTACAGGGTGGAATGGAAAATTTTTTATTATTTTAAATTAAAATAAAACACCATGGTGCACTCACATGGGGAAACAGGTAATTGCTGTAGAACAGAGAGGACCAATCCTGGTCCTGGAGATCCACCACCCTGTGTGTATCCTCTGAAGGCATCTATTAATTGGAACAGGTGTGTTAAATATGGGCTGGAGCTAAACTCTGCAGGCTGATAGATCTGCAAGATCAGGACTGGGAACCCTTATACGACAACAATGACAATTCAAGTCATGTCAAAAACTATACTGCTTTCCAGGTATTACAAAATATTTGCTTAAAATAATCTATTGCTTACCAGAATATATGAATTTTCCGCACACACACACACACACATATACATACATATATATATATATATATATATATATATATATTAAGACTGTCAAACAATTAAAAAACGTAATCTCAGAATTTTATATAGGTAATCGTGATTAATCGCATTTAAAAAAAATCTGTGTAAATGTTATAGAAAATAAGGATTTTTAAGTGAAATGTTACAATTAAAATGGTGAACACATTTTATGCTAAATGTACTTAAGTTAAAAACTGCTGGGACAAGAGAAAACTGTAAGGGAGTTTTATTCACTCACATACTAGGCAGTGATACTGAACCTACAAAACAAAAATTGGATCTGTAATCGATTAGGGAGCTGCAGTCTCAAATATAATACTACTGTGTCTCAGTTCAGAGATGTGTAAAGAAAATAAAAACTAAATAAAACTTCAATTGTGCTGAAGTTGTATTCAGTCACAGCCTATAGGACTTCACAGTACTGCGCAAAGAAAAATAAATTACACAAAGTTGGAGTTCATTAAAGACATGTAGCGTCATACCAAAGTGCTACAGCATTGTAAACAGCATGTAAACATGGCTACTCCCTAGCCACGTTTACATGCAGCCTTCTTCTTCTTCTTCTTTCGTCTGCTCCCTTTAGGGATCGCCACAGCGGATCATCTGCCTCCATCTTGCCCTATCCATTGCCTCCTTTACTTTCACACCAACCATCTCCATGTCCACCTTAACTACATCCATAAACCTTCTCTGAGGTCTACCTCTTCTCCTTCTACCCGGCAGCTCCATCTCCAACATTCTTTGCCCAATATATCCACTATTCCTCCTCAACACATGTCCAAACCATCTCAACCTGGCCTCTCTGGCTTTATCTCCAAACTGCTCCACCTTCACTGTCCCTCTGATCTGCTCATTTCTAATCTTGTCCATCCTTGTCACTCCCAACGAAAATCTCAGCATCTTCATCTCCGCCACCTCCAGCTCAGCCTCCTGTCTTTTAGACAGAGCCACAGTCTCCAAACCATACATCATAGCAGGACGTACTACTGTCTTGTAAACCTTCCCTTTCACTCTTGCTGCTATCCTTCTGTCACACATCAGCCCTGACACCCGTCTCCACCCACTCCATCCTGCCTGCACCCTCTTCTTCACCTCTTTTCTACACTGTCCATTGCTCTGGATGGTTGACCCAAGATATTTGAAGTCATCCACCTTTACGACCTCTACTCCTTGCATCTTCACCTTACCACCTGCCTCCCTTTCATTCACACACATGCAGCCTAATAATCCGTTAATAATCTGACTAATAGCTCAATCGGAATAGAATACGTCCATGTAAACACCTCAATCAGAATAGTCTAGCCCGATTGAGGCCATTCGGAATACAATATCTATCCGATTGAACGAGGTGGGTAAACCTCTAAATAATCCATTAAATAGAATAATAATAATAATAATAATACATCATAATAATAATAAACGCCTGAATCCGATTACACTCCAATCGGAACGTGTAAGTACGTTCTGCGCATGCGCGGCGCGTCATAGCGAAAGGTTTATACCGTTCAACATGGCGGGAGCAGAAGCTGGTCTGCAGAGGAGACGAACTTTATACTCTGAGCTTTAGAAGACGGCGGTGGCACGGACGTCCAGCTTATGTGTCTCAGAACACGACGTCTTCCTCTCACCGCTTTCTTTATAAGCATACGTGAAGGCCGTTTTTCTGAGTCTGACATCAGTTTAAAGCCATTAAAAAGACAAGCGCGCCAACTGGAAACTCATCTCACGCGGACTGGACCTCACGTGATGTTCGCTGTCATGGTAACATTTACTGTCAGCGCTGCTCCACGCATGCGCGTCATTTTGCATCGGATTATTTGTAGTGGGCAGGTAGACGAAGATTTTCATCAGACTGTTGAGCAGAGTGAGAATAAACACCTCAGTCTGAGTCTGTAATCCGACTGTATTCAATCGGATTGGCAAAAATCTTTGCATGTAAACACAGAAACCCTCTCCTCTACTCTTAACGTGAGACGCCGCGCACAGTCAACTCTCAACATGAACTACGGATGACTCGCAGGGCCAAACAGAATTTGCGTTAACGGCACTATTTTTTTTGATCGCGTTAATGCGTTATTATCGCGATAACTTCGACAGCCCCTTATTATAATGTGTAGGTATATATATATATTTGTGTGTGTGTGTGTGTGTGTGTGTGTGTGTGTATGTATGTATGTGTGTGTGTATAGACGTTTTGTTCCCCTTCAGACTGATACTATCCTTACAATGGAAGGATGAAGCTTTCTGTTCTCCTCTCTTTCAAAGATTTTAAGTACTGTTCATCTGATGATTGGTGGTCTTCCGTCTTGCACAGTTTTCAGAAGTGCACTTTTATTCAATTATCAATTATCATTCAATGATTCTGTCAATCAATCTATATCGAATCATTTTTTGGACTGAGGTTTTGTAAACTCCTGTTTTTTTAAACATATTTCTTTCACTCTTTCCTTATTCATGTGGATTACTGCTTATCTATTTTAATTTAGCATATGATGAAAAACCTTTATATAATAATGGCTGTTTTGGCTGAAAGTTAGATAAATAAGGATTTGACTTTTGCACAGTACCATATATATAGAATATGTGAACATTTGGACTGATAGGAATGAAGAGGTGTTCCAAAATCATTATATGAAGTTTTGTTATGACAGGAACAATTTCATCATGCAACCCACAGGTTATAACAATCCTTCTAAAAGTACTTTTGTGCATTAATGTGACCAGAGGTAATCATGAACCATGGCATGGCACAACTGAACAGATTTTAACCAAGCAAAATGATATTCTTTTTGCACTCTTTTACTCTTGGGCTCAGTTTCTATCGTGCACCACTGCAGAGGGATGTGGAGTAAAGATGCAAGATATATTGGCTTAGCTTTGGTTCCACTGGTTCATGTTTATGTTGCTCTGTAACACTTCAAACAAAGCTAACTCAATTTAAAAGTGCATTCATTTTGGTGATCATAGAGAGCAGTCAATATAAATAATCTTGCAATGCTGAGGAAAAACACATGTACTGAATATCAGATTATATCCTGCTGAATGATAACAGACACCAGTGGCCTCATACTCACATAAAAAGCATAGTGTTTTTTTTTTTTGACTCAGTGGGCTTGGAATTAGCCTTGGTTTATTTTTGTCAGTTTGTGGTGTGTGAACTGGTTCGGCAAACCTTACATGGGAAAGAGTTATTAATCTTAAATCCATATGCTGCAACTGGGCTCTATTTCAGAGTGCAATAAAACCAGTTCCGTTTCTTCCCACGATGTGGGCAAGTCCGAAGCCCTGGACAGATTAGTCATGCTTTAGCCTGACCATCAGCTTGAGGTAGTGCAATAACCCAGCACACACTGCAACTGCCCAGCAAATAATGCAGCTGCACAGGGACATTCCATATTAGTTGGTCTATATACACTTGTCCACTGGCAATACGTCAAAATGCTGCTTAGATCTGCAGTTGCTTACCATAAGAAAAGCACTTTTCCCTTTCCAGCATACATGATGGAGAGAATTCACCAATCAGCTCCAAGGTGCTTTAAAATAAAGCAAGTTCAAATCCTGCACCAATTACCCACATAAATCCTGAGCTTCTTCCTTTGCTGTAAGAGCACTGTTTAATACCATAATGGCTGATCTGCATAATTCAGTCGATGAGTTGTAAACAAAGTCATTCAGGATGGTCCAATGTGAAATGGTGGACTATGGAGAAATTACTGATTTAGATTATTATAATTTTTTTTTACAGTACTAGCGACAGAAACCAGGGGACACAATGTCTGCAACACAAATGTAGCTGTCCAAATGTTCAGTACATCTACGTGTGTCTTCTGAGATTTTACATGTTATGGTGATTATGGTAAAATGTGGTAAATGAGAAAAAAAACTATGCCTTCCATTTTACCTCAGAACACTCTGCGTGTAACTCACCACCAGGAATTTTAAGCCAAAACTTTATCTCAGATCTACCGTAAAACAATTTGTCAGGCTTTAAACAACATAATGATAACCATTTCATGTAATAACTTTCTTTGCGGTAGCTTTTAGGGGCATTAAACTCGTCAGATTTATTCCTTTCATCGCCGCTGTGAAAACATCCATAAACTCAGCATGTTTTTCTACAGCTCAATACTATTTGTAGGGCCTTGATTTAAGAAGGCCATCAATGTCAGAAATTGCACCTCTCCTTGACCTTTTGCCATGTTTCAGGATATCTGATCCTTTATTTATATTCATACACCATCAATTTACTGATCAATTGCTCAGACCAGCTAAATACACGCAAGACACAGTTAGGCGATATTGTTGCTTGAAGGCTTTGAAGGATATAAAGCTAAAGTATCTTCATATATTCAAAGAACAGATCCAGGATCCAAGCAGTGCCCTTGATTTGTTTGCCGTTTACCTTCCACAACTCATTACATTATTTTGTATCAATTCTTGTGCATATAAACACTTTTAAATACCTTTCTGACTCCCCTGTGAGTTTGTGGTTTGAACAAAAATAGGAATTACAACCTCGAAACATGCTGCAGCTACTGATCCTTATTTCCAGTAATCTGTATATGAAGAGCGCAATATGATATAAAGGAATTCTTTTCAGTGAAAAATTTTTAGACAGTTTTCAACTTACCTTGTAGTCTTTGATTTGGAACTGAAGTGGCAAGGCTAATATTGCTAACAAACCCTAGAATTTACCAGCCACTCAAATATCCCAAAATACAAATATAAATAAATATAAAATATAACTATATATACATTATCAAAGCTTCTTTTAACACAATCAAACCTGGTCTAATCACGTTTTGTTAGTTATCTGACTGCAAATAAGATAACACATCCTCTACAGATGACAGACATCTGCAGAGTTTAATGTTCATTTTTTATTTTGCACATGTTAGTGTACACTTACTGTGTACTTTTCTCTGACATGTTTTACTCAGCAAATAAATAGAAATTATGCACTAAAGTACAGGAATACATTATATGTAAACAATGTGTTCTCCAGTGATACACAGATTTGAGAAAAAATGTATAATATAATTTACACAAATATTTACACAAAAACAGTGCATTTAACACATTCACTTTTGATGATTATTGATTATGCAGCATCAAAGTTTGAGCTGCTAACCATGACGTTTTGGCTTTGAGATTCCTGGAAATAGCTGCAGCCTTCTGGAATTATACGGTTTCAGTTCTGAAGATTTAAAAAAAAAAATCATATGAAATCAAGTAAACTATGTTAATGTTCATATCTCTTTTATGCTTACTGCTGAAAAATGACTCCAAAAACTCCATTGGTGGTGGAGTTATGTACACATTTAAAATAAGGAAATTCAATGCATCACTTTGTTCAATACACATAATAGCTCGATATTGGTTAGTGCCTCTACTGTCACTTTCACCTGCTTGTAACTTAGAGTGATTTACATTTTGTGAGCCAGAGCAAACTAGCAAGCTAATTTAATGCGCTTTGAAGGAGGCAGTGATGAAGGTGTTTGCCAAAGGTTCCAGATTTTGCTATGTACTTAGCAGCATTAAAGCACCCCCCGCACCCACAAAACGTCTGTCCAAGCAGTTCTTCATTTCTGAATCAAAGCAAATGATGTGACAGTTTTCCTTCACATCTTACAGACCTGTCCTCGAAATGGGACAAATAGGGTAAATTACTCTTGTCTCTTACAGTTCCTAATGACAAAAAGTACAGAGACATCACAGCAGAGTGCACAATTAGCCTGGTAGACATTGTGTAAAGGTGCAACAGCCTTGTGACTTGATGGCGTATTCTGAGTTTCACCCAAACAAAAACAAACATTTTTAATGATTCGATTCAGTGGTAAAGGAGTCACCGGTAGACAAACAATGCAAGAGTAAACAAGCAATTCTTCCCTTTAAGGTGCAGTTCATGGGGCTGTGTAGATTGTTTTTTCCTTAAATTAACTTCTAGCCACCTCCAAGCACTATATATCTAATCAGGCAGTGGAGCCGCCACCCTGTTCCTCTCCAAATTAAAGAGTGAGGGTAAACGAGCAATGTTAATTCATTAACAGGGTGTTCTATCGAAAATGGTCCAGCGTGACTTTGACCCCGCAGGGCTCATTGCCAGGTTCTGTCTTTAGGAGGTGAACAAGAGATGGGTTTGTTGTGTCAGTGGTTAGAGTTGTGTGAGATAAACAAGGGGAAAGCACACCGGAGAGTCTGAGTTGTTTTGACACCTTGTTGCTCATTAAGGCGATGTGCTAGTGGCAAGAGACGCCCCTCTAAATAGCAAATAACTTCTCTTTCTTTCACTGCTCTCTGCCTCTCCAGAGCCAGCTAATTTGTTGTCTACCAGTGCTTTAAAAATGAATCATGTATACTTTGTGTTTGTCAAGCAGCATTAATTATTTTGTTTATCGATCCTGTCACATTTTTTGCCACTACTGAGTTAACACTTACCGTTTCTTCTTCAACTTTCCAATATGTGATCAGCACAAGATTAGCATGAGCATAAAAGGGGGACAGTATTAATATGTTCTTGCTATTGTAACAAAACCTTGCATCTCCAAACTGGTAATGTTAAGCCTGCTTTTCTATAGCAGTGGGGAACCATCAGGACCTTTCTAGGTCTTCAGAAAAGATTTCTGTGAAATAAAAAACAATTAAAAATGTGCTAATATTTACATTTAATATAGTCATTTTGTTGTATGTAAACTCTATAAGGACTGTAATAGTACTTTTATTTCATTGTTAAGTTTTGGATAGAGACATTTTTAAATTCTCCAAACAGATTTTTCACTGTGGTTCACAGGAAGACACAGACATCTAACACCCCCATTAGGAGCTCAGGAGCTGAACTGAAGGGCTAAAGTGTCACATTAAACACTAATGTTATTAGGAACTTACAATGAAAATAAATAATGAACAAATTTCATTAAATACTGAAAATTGGTTTTTAATTTTTTTTAATTTTCCTATATTCCTCAGAAATATAAATATTTGACTGTTACAAACTTGTTGGACTATGCTTATGATGATTAAAAGCTAGAATAAGCCTTTCTATGGATCTAATCAATGGCATTAGTTAGGTGTAATATTTGGCCCCAGATGGTCTAGGCAATTTTAAGGGAAGGTTTAACTGCCAAATGATCAATAGACATAGAATTTACAATGGGGCAGACATCCTTATGGCAGAAATCCTGAGTCTAAATAGCAATAAGGCAAATACTGAGTGTACTTGAGAAATATGAAGTGTGTCAATAACAGATGCTATTCCTTTAAGATGCATTCTGGCACTTGTATTTTGTAATGTATACACAGCAGAAGATGAATGAAGACACTAGAAAATGAAAAGGATACTTTCACTGCTAGATGCTGTTATGACGAATTTAGAACATTCCATTTTGTCTTTCTTTTGTTGTGTACAATTTTCACATAAGAGTCCACTTTTTGATATAAGGGGATTACATGGATTATAAGAATACCATTCATTGTGGATTAAGTCCCGTTGTGAAACCAAAACCATTAAGTAGCGCAAGTCTCAACAGGAGATTGACTATATGAAAAATAGAACCTAGCTTGCCTTGAGCTCATGATTCTGTCCTTTGTGTGATGCTGTTGGAGCAGTTGTTTTACTACAGCTGATACTGAGAAGGTGAGCTACGAAAGCTAAAATTACATTTGATTGATACATTTGGCTGGCCATCATAGAGATAGGTGCCTAAATGACTTTGTAGTCACTTGCTTTAGAGTTGTACAGAAAAAGATCAGCCCATTTTCATCAGTGAGAAAATGACATTCAGGCAGCAGCTGTATCATACCTTGGGTAATGAATGCAAATTGAATGCAGACAAGAGAAGCCTTGGACTCTACAGGGAGATGAAAGCCTAGTCCATCAGTTATCATCAGACTTGTACAAAAACATACGCTTTCATTTTTTACCCTGCATCAGATATAGTCTATGGTGACCTAGTGAAATGATATTTATGGTAAAGAAGTTTCCATCATGTACTTCTTCTTTCGGCTGCTCCCTTTAGGGGTCGCCACAGCGGATCATCTGCCTCCATCTTGCCCTATCCATTGCCTCCTCTACTTTCACACCAACTATCTCCATGTGCACCTTCACTACATCCATAAACCTTCTCTGAGGTCTACCTCTTCTCCTTCTACCCAGCAGCTCCATCTCCAAAATTCTTTGCCCAATATATCCACTATTCCTCCTCAACGCATGTCCAAACCATCTCAACCTGGCCTCTCTGGCTTTATCTCCAAACTGCTCCACCTTCACTGTTCCTCTGATCTGCTCATTTCTAATCTTGTCCATCCTTGTCACTCCCAACGAAAATCTCAGCATCTTCATCTCCGCCACCTCCAGCTCAGCCTCCTGTCTTTTAGACAGAGCCACAGTCTCCAAACCATACATCATAGCAGGACGCACTACTGTCTTGTAAACCTTCCCTTTCACTCTTGCTGCTATCTTTCTGTCACACATCAGCCCTGATATCCATCTCCACCCACTCCATCCTGCCTGCACCCTCTTCCTCACCTCTTTTTTGCACTCAATTTTCCATCATGTATTTTTTTTTTTTTAAACACAATTTTTTTTAAAATGGCTAAAGACTAACCAGTTGTCTAGGCAGATAAAAAGGGCCCTTCTGAAATTTTAATCTAATGAATAATACACACCCAAAGGTCATACAACATCTGTTTACACATGATGAGATTGGGGTTGTGACCTCATACTCTGGAGACATGAATGCCTAGAAGACAGTGGGCCAAAGTTGACTGGGTTCTGTTTACTTAGATGGGAAGCATTCAATCTTCTGACTTGGCAAGTCCACTCCTTTGCTATATTTGCCCCTCGAGGGTACGAATGGGCTTGTCATATTATGGCTTTTCAAGTCGAAAGCTGAAGAAAATTTAATTTCTTCTGTTTTTCTTTTCTTGAAATGCCTTAAAATAGCTTCATTAACCCTTCTAGGTTCCCCATGGTGTGTATGCCAAATAATGACCTTTTCTATCAGTTTGAATTAATAACCTACTGCTCAAAATAAGCAGAAAAAAATAAGATTATATTTACATTTACAGTTACAGCATTTAGCAGATGCTCTTATCCAGAGCGACTTACAAGAAGTGCTCTGTCTATCTAGAGAAAGTATCTTTGCTAGTTACCAATAGCTTAGAGAAAAAGACAGTCCTGAGCTCAGATACTGCTAGATACAAAAAGTCACTGAAGATACTGAGAGAAAAAGGAACAGAATTGAACACAGAACTCTGTGCCATTCAATGCAATACAATAAAATACAATACAATAAACTACAATACACAGTGCAATACAATAAAATATAATATATAAGTGCAGCTTATAATTCAATATTCATTTAAGTGCTGTATAAAGAGATGAGTCTTCAGTCTGCGTTTGAAGACAGCAAGAGACTCTGCTGTATGGACAGCCAGTGGTAGTTCATTCCACCACTTGGGTGCCAGTACAGAGAACATTCTCGACGCTTGTCTTCCGTGCACCTTCAAGGATGGCGGGTCAAGCCGAGCTGTACTCGAAGCTCGAAGGGCTCGTGGTACAGTTCGAGATTTCACCATTGCCATCAAGTAGGTAGGGCCTGGTCCATTTTTCGCTTTGTAGGCAAGCATTAGGGTTTTAAATCTGATGCATGCAGCTACAGGAAGCCAGTGAAGGGAGCGCAGCAGTGGGGTGACATGGCTGAACTTGGGCAGATTGAAGACGAGCCATGCTGCCATATTCTGGATAGGTTGCAGAGGCATGATGGCCTGCATGGGAAGACCAGCCAAGAGCGAGTTGCAGTAGTCAAGCCTTATATAGATTGGTATATGTGTCAAATGTGTTACTATAGCACGAAGTTAAAAAATTTTTCTATCGAAAACACAGGCTTTCTCAGTCCTCCCTTTAAAAAAATAAGTGCTTTGTGAGGTGCTGCGTATTACAACCTCAATTCCAATGAAGTTGGGACGTTGTGTATAACATACATAAAAACAGAATACGATGATTTGCAAATCGTCTTTTTTCAAACCTATATTCAATTTAATACACTACAAAGACAAGATATTTAATGTTCAAATGGATAAACTTTATTGTTTTTTGAAAATATTCACTCATTTTGAATTTGATGCTTGCAACATGTTGGGATAGGGGCATGTTTACCACTGTGTTTACATCATGTTTACATCACCTTTCCTTTTAACAACACTCAATAAGCATTTGGGAAGTGAGGTCACTAATTGCTGAAGCTTTGTGGGTGGAATTCTTTCCCATTCTTGCTTGATGTACAACTTCAGTTGCTCAACAGTCCGGGGTCTCCGTTGTCGTATTTTGCACTTCATAATGTGCCACACAGTCTAGTACCTGCACTCTTTTACTACGAAGCCACACTGTTGTAACACGTGCAGAATGTGGCTTGGCATTGTCTTGCTGAAATAAGCAGGGACGTCCCTGAAAAAGACGTTGCTTGGATGGCAGCATATGTTGCTCCAAAACCTGTATGCACCTTTCAGCATTAATGGTGCCTTCACAGATGTGCGTTACCCATGGCATGGGCACTAACACACCCCCACACCATCAGAGATGCTGGCTTTTGAACTTTGCGCTAATAACAATCCGGACAGTCCTTTTCCTCTTTGGACCAAAGGACACGACGTCCATGATTTCCAAAACCAATTTGAAATGTGGACTCGTCAGACCACAGGACACTTTTCCACTTTGCATAAGTCCACGTCAGATGAGCTCGGGCCCAGAGAAGCCAGCGGCGTTTCTGGGTGTTGTTGATATATGGCTTTCACTTTGCATGGCAGAGGTTTAACTTGCACTTGTAGATGGAGCGACGAACTCTGTTCACTGACAGTGGTTTTCTGAAGTGCTCCTGAGCCCATGTGGTAATATCTGTTACAGAATGATGTCAGTTTTTAATGCAGTGCCGCCTGAGGGATCGAAGGTCCCGGGCATTCAATGTTGGTTTTCTGCCTTGCCGCTTACTTGCAGAGATTTCTCCAGATTCTCTGAATCTTTTGATGATATTATGGACTGTAGATGATGAAATCCCTAAATTCCTTGCAATTGCACATTGAGAAACATTGTTCTTAAATTGTTGGACTATTTGCTCACGCAGTTGTTCACAAAGTGATGAACCTCGCCCCATCCTTGCTTGTGAATGACTAAGCCTTTCAGGGATACTCCCTTTTAACCTCAATTAACCTGTTCACCTCTGGAATGTTCCAAACAGGTGTTTTTGAGCATTCCTCAACCCAGTCTTTTGTTGCCCCGTCCCAACTTCTTTGGAATGTGTTGCAGGCACCAAATTCAAAATGAGTGAATATTTGCAAAAAACTATAAAGTTTATCCATTTGAACAATTGAATATAGGTTGAAAAGGATTTGCAAATCATCGGATTCTGTTTTTATTTATGTGTTACACAATGTCCCAACTTCACTGGAATTGGGGTTGTAGCTTAGTTTTGTATTTCACATATAACCTATCACAGCCAAATATACTAAAATATACTAATCTGAGCAATTCTACAATTGCCACAGGAAAGCTACAGAGCAAGCTCTTTCGTACCTAACATTGTTTAAGATGTTTGGGCCGTGCAGTTAAAATGAGCTAAACTAGATTAATTATACTTGTATTTAAAATTATTAAAACAATTTAGAAACCGAGAGGCAAGGGGTTGCTGGTTTAAGATATGCCTTTAGGGCTTTATTTGTTTCTCACTTAACTCAATTTTCTGAAACCAGCAAATAAATTCTGCTGGCAGTGTAGCTTCTAAACTCAAAGGTCCGGTGTGGTAACCTTAATTAATACCATATTTATACAGCTTTAAACTGAATGTGAATGTAATTCATTGTACAATTCAATGCAAAGCATATTAATTCTAGTCTTAAAGATAAAAACTGTTTAATAGAGATTACATTTGTACATATGTTTCCTTGCATAAATGAAGGATAAAAACTACCAATGCTTGAACTGCCACTGAGTCACAAGTCTTGCTTTATCAGCGTTAACTGGTAAAATGTAAATGAGAACACTAATGAGCTTCACTACTGCACTGTGAGCTGCCATGTTCTTAAGCACCACGCCTCAAGCATGTTGAATGTTTGAGCTATTCAGTCACTTTTAATAACTGGTTATTTTGTTTTACTGGATTGAATTTTAAGAGATAAGTTTGTTGAATTTTAAGAGATAAGTGCTGCATGCACAACATCCACACAACTACAACTTTTTATGCTGCTTCAATTATTCAGATTGAATCTTTCGTTTTTTTAATTTTATAACAGAGATACAGTGTTTAGCATTGTGTTTACATTCTTAATTTACAGTCTTACAGTCTTAATTTATTTTGAAGGGCAGTTTTTGTATTGGATGGGTTCTTTAAGTTAAGTCAGCTTTTTTGTCAATACTACAATATGTACAGGACATACAGTGTATTGAAATTGTGCTACAAATATAAACAGTAAACAGTTCTGTGCTTTTGTTGAGGAGAAAGAAAAAAAAACTTTCTTGTCCCAAAAGTGAGAACAAAAGTTGCATTTTTTCCACCTTGGTTTCATTTTCCATGGTGATGAATCTGTTTAATAGATGCTGTTTCATCTGAGGTTTTCTGTAATAGGCCATTCCAAAAGACTAATAAAACTATAAACACTAAGTTTTTGAAAAAGCTATCTTTTATAAAAAATGCTCTCTATGCACCCTGATGTAGGTCAGATCTTCTAGTTTGGCGGGTAGGTTCTTTATGACTGCATTTGTGGCATGTCTGCTTGCGTTGGACAACTGTGTGCATGGTCTTAAGAGTGCTGCTTTTCTTCTAGAATTTTATATAGTAGCTGATTTGACGTCACACAATAATACAGGCTTTGCAAGTTAGGAAGGATCCTTTGCACTGCACAATAAACAACTGCATGTACATGGTATATAGTGTAGAGGCTAACACCTCTGCCCTCCATACTGTAGGCTGTGGTTTGATCCCCCAGTCGGGCAAGTACACTATCCTATAACAATAAGAGCTTTTGGGGAAGACCTGTAACACTATTGGCTTTATAAAAGTGATCAAATAAAATACCATTCGTTCTAGAGTATTAATACAATACAATACTCAGGATGATTGGACTCATCTTTTGTGCCTGAGAATGGGATGAACTAGGATGTGTTGTTTGAGTGTTCCCTTTATGTTTTTGAGCAGTGTATATGTAATTGTATTCATTTTATTTAAATTATGAAGGTAAATTACTTGACTTAAATATAAAAATGTTCTTATAACTTTAAACTGACAGATCTTGCGGTTAAGAAATATATTAGAATGCTTGTGGTGGAACTTGTGCCCTGCTGTGTAGCCTGTGCCATGTACCTCACAGTAGGGAATAGCAATATTGCAAGTGTTTTTTTAACTGTTTCTTGATTTTCTATTTTTCTTATTTCTGATGCTCAAGCACAATAACAAAATGCGTCATCACTTCAGAAGCAATTGAAAAGTGGGCACAAGAGGAACTGTACCTTCTCAGCTTCAGAAACTTTTCCAATTGGACTGTTTTTGATCATGAGCCAGTGTACCCCTAGTGGGGAGCTGTAGCTGCAGTCTTTGAGAATGAAGGTACATCCTGTAACAAAAATGAAAGTAGACAGAATATTAAATAGTAAACGCTTCTTGAGTTGAACTGAAGCAAGACATCTGGGACCACTGAAGCTAAAGGAACATGAGCTGCAATGCCTTAAAGGGTAACATTTTTTCAAAATGTATGTGTAATTAAATCAGTAGGATGTAAACAAAGTCATTCAGACTGGGTTTGACATGAACTTCTCCCTTCTAGAGAAATGTATAGAACCACAATTGCTCACAGTAGCAGTGATAGGAATCAGATGTCTGAAGAGTTTAATGCCTTTTAAAACTACCTCACAGAAAGTTACACAAAACAGTTACAAATACACTGCCTGATGGCAGTCACATTGTTTAATGATAGTTCTAAGACACAGCTTTGGTTTAAAACGTATACTTAAAAGTACATTATCGGTGGAGGGGTGCATGCAATACAGATGACGCATGAAGGTTAACTGTTTGGATTGTAAATAAAATGGCTATATGGTTTCTATCAACACTCCCTTAAGGAAATCTGAGTTGATATGTTTCTTTACAATGATCCAATTCACATCAAACCACTACGTTTTTATTAACAAACAGTTTTACCCACAGGCACTCAGGTCACTTTGTCAGCATTTTTATTTTTATTATATCATATCTCTGCTATGGATAATAACACAGTCACTATGAAGAACAATAACACTAAGTCACTTAAAGGGTATATTATCTCCATTTCTATTTTGTGTATATTTAATGCCAGTTTTCATTATTTATAATTTATATATATATATATATATATATATATATATATATATATATATATATATATATATATATATATATATATATATATATATAAATTTTTTTTTTACTTAACTTACTTTCTATAGTGATTACCTGAGCCTCACCACAAACATTTCAACGCACAAATGTCCTGACATGCTGTGCAAATGACAAACACTTGAAACATACACTATACTGCCAAAAGTATTCGCTCATCTGCAATCAAACGCATTTGAATTAAAGTGACATCCCATTCTCAATCCATAGGGGTTAATTTAGGTTTTCCACATGGTTTGGGAGTGTGTTTATGGGAATTTTTGACCATTCTTCCAGAAGCGCATTTGTGTGGTCAGACACTGATGTTGGATGAGAAGGCCTGGCTTGTACTCTCCGCTCCAATTCACCCCAAAGGTGTTCTATGAGGTTGCGATCAGGACTCCCACGTCTTTACAGACCTTGCTTTAAGCACTGGTGCTCAACGATTCTCTCACAAATGTTTGTAGAAGCGGTCTGCATGTCTAGGTGTTTGGTTTTATACACCTGTGGCCATGGAAGTGATTGGAACACCTGAATTTAATGATTTGGATGGGTGAGTGAATACTTTGGCAATATAGTGTATCTACTACCTTTATTTGTATTTTGTCTTTTGGCCCCTTTGACCGCAAACATAGCAATTTGGCTATAAAGACTAAAAGTAAAAAGCGCCCATAGTTGCGTTTCAGCATGCACGTGATTTATGCTGGGGAAACTTTCATGCACAACACTTTCTGAAATATTTTTGAAAATGTAGACCATAAAGAGAAATGTGATTTATTTATCATTAAACAGATGCTTGTAAGGCACTTATTGCTACATCGGGCGTCAGTCTAGCTAGCCAGATAGGCCCAGCCAACACACTTGATCCAAGGCCAAGCGCTCTCAGAGAAGCACTATCGGCTCTTTTCTTCACCAATACTTTCTTAACTGTGTTTTTATTAACACTAATGGCCAGACTAGTATATTAGCCCTTCATACTAGATTAGTGTTGTCCAATCTTACCCATAAACGTTCGGTGTGGCTGCAGGTTCTCACTCAAAATAAGCTGGCGCACACTTGATTCCACTTGTTTAATCAGTCTCCTGCTTTGCTGGAACTACAACCAGCAACCATAGTGGACCTTTAAGGATAAGATTGGACACGTAATGTACTAGGTGTGTCTTAAACATAAACATTTTTGTTCAGCAGAGTGTGACAAGTTTTATCATAACGACGCCCCCGGTGAGTTCATGTGGTTGAAACGGCGCTCAGCAGCACTAGCAGACACTCTTGCGAAGCCGGCGCGCACATTCACGCGCTCGTTCAAATTTCAAAATCCAACGGTCAACTCAAATTCAACAGTCAACGGAATGGAACCGGCAGTCGTTTAAACCACGAACTTACAGGTGAGGAGAAATTACTTTTTTGAGTAAGTTTTTATAACCAGCTCTACTGCATAATTTGTTGTAACGTTGAAGAGTTAGCCCATTGCTTGTGAATGTCAGCCATGCCAACTAAACTTAGCTAACCTAGCTATGTTAGCTAAGCTAGCGTTAGCACAGTTCTATAAAGAGG
Organism: Pygocentrus nattereri; assembly: GCF_015220715.1. Taxonomy (NCBI): domain Eukaryota; kingdom Metazoa; phylum Chordata; class Actinopteri; order Characiformes; family Serrasalmidae; genus Pygocentrus; species Pygocentrus nattereri. Next base: position 14,024,817 of record NC_051224.1, on the reverse strand, counting down.
CAAGTTAGGTTAACAGTCGATAAAACTTGGTTTCTCAGGTTATTTTCGCTTCAGGTGTGGCAGGCAGAGTGGTGTCCTGGGTTTTAGTGTCCTACGTTTTTTGATGGCGAACCTTCTGTCTTTGTTGGCATTGCTTGAGTGCTGCGGCTGTATAATAAACTTCGGATGTTCTGAACGTAAAGTTATGGTTTGCTGTTGTCAGAACGTTTTCAGGTGCTTTGTTAAACGGTCTCGCTAGGCAAATAAGGTGTCTGGGAAAGGTATTGGGTTTTTTGCTCTCTTACGCTCATTATTTTGCATCACCTTAGGTTAAGGCCCTTTCACGTGACGTACAAAACATTATCTGTAATACACAATGACTTATTCCGCCTTGCGTGGAGATACAGTGTAGGAACACGGCTCCAGTTCTAATTTTATAATTTATTTGCTGTAATACAACAGATTCAGCTCAAGAAGGGGTTGACAGTTTATTTGGCACAGATGTGTGTTAAACGGGAAATGCAGTGGAGTCTTGGATCTCCTCAGCAGGAAGCTGCATTTGGAATGGGGAAAAATGAAAAGGCTCAAACTTTTTTGCTTGTGAAACATCAGTTATGATGGAAAAACATGCATTTGATAAATGTGGTGAAGTTGTATATAACTGATGTTTTTTTTCTTTGTCTGATACTACATACAAGGCAGCAGCCAGCAGTGTACTATGAAGAAAATTACACATACCTTTTTATCTTATCAATGGGAATGGCATAACCAATAATAGAGGCCCACGATTTTGTATGTTTTACAGTTTTTGGGCCATGGTTATGGTATGATCTCAGTATCTTTTAAATGTAAAAAAAACAACCTTTTAAGCAATCAACTGTTATTTTGCTTAGGCAAAAACCAAGCCACCTTTTAATTATTTTTTTTTTTGCCTATTGGTCCCTCATGCCACCTCCAGCATTGCAGTTTGACCACAAAACAATGCACCCCACTTGCATTTCAGCATGCATATCATTTATGCTGGGTATGCTTTTGAGAAATGTTTCTGAAATATTTTTAAAAATATAGGTCATGAAAGGAAAATGTGACTTCATTAAGTTGATACCTGTAAGACTCTTGTTGCTGCACTGTATCAGTCTTTTTAGCCAGTCTTTCATAGCCCAGCCACCACATTTGATCAAGGCCAAGCTCCCTCAGAGAAGCAATACCTGCTCTGTCAGCTCCTCTCCACTAATACTTCCCTGGCTATGTTTGTATTAACACTTATGGCCAGACTAGTATGCGTTTTAAACATACTTCCTCAGCAGAGTGAGAAGTTCTATCCTAACAATGCTTAAAGTGAATTCGTGTGGTTTAGGAAAAATACAAGTAATGTCACAACTACAGTGCATAATGTGTTGTGATGTTAAGTTAGCCTAATACTTTTGTAAGTCAGGCCACCTTAACCTGGATAACCTAGCTAATGTTGGGTAGGTTAATACTAGCCAGCTATGTTAGTGTAGTTTTATGAAGATGTAGATTTAAAGTCGGTAACTCCTGGTTATTTTCGTTTCGTGTGTGACAGTGGTGTCATAGCAGATGCACTTGATGGGAACAATTTTTGCTTGTGTTAGCCCTACTTGAGTGCTACTGCTGTTTCAGCTTCCGATGTTTCGAACATAGTCACTGTTTGCTGTCAGCATAAAATTTGTCTTGCACGATCGCACTTAAACAAGATGTACAGCAAAAGTATTGGGTGCTTTGCTCCCATTATTTTTGTACCACCTTTGGTTGAGACCCATTCATTCGCACACTGCAAGCATCAGTATAATACAGAGTTCTTATTCCATCTCATTCTTTAAGTGCTTGGTGATGCAATGTAGCACCACTGCTCCAGTTCTGGAGCTACCCATGGCATAGGTTTGCAATGTCTTTGCTGTAACGCAACTGATTCAGCTCAAGAAGGGGTTGATAATTTGCTAATTATATGGCATGGTTGTGTTAAAAGCAGGGAAAATACAATGCTGTGAGTCTCATCTCAGGAGTTTATTTTTGGAATGAAGGTATAAATGTTGAGTACTTTAAGTAAGCAAATTAAATGCTTTTTTTTTTTTAACAACTTGTTAGTAGTTTGCCTTCTCTATCTTAAATAATGAATGTGCTATATAGGGTGTCAGTTAAAATTTTTTTTCATAGTTTGGAATTTACTTGGCTGCTAAAATGTGGGCTGCTGGCTGGTAGAGCTTGGTAATAGCAGAGTCCAATTTCATTTTTACGCTACTGGTATAAATTGATTAACTGAAACATTCAGAATCAGTTGTCCCACTTGGCATCCGTTTACTACCTCTACACAAACTGGCTGTTTTCAGCTCACATCAGTCTGCTTGAAAGGTCTAGGATATTGATGTCAGATTCAGATTACATAAGGTTCAGATTTATTCTGAACCTTATGTGATGTGGTGTATCATGGTGTGCAGTGGCCTTAACTTCTCACTAGCACTCGCCATAGTCACATTGGAGCTGAGGGCTTTTGTTTTAGTTCCCACTCTTTAGCTTGTATTTGTGTACACTAAAGCTAGTACTAAAAGCTAAAGTACTAAAGCTCTGGAGCAATTCTGAGATCCAGAGATCTTCTGTGGATCTGAATGTACAATGTGCATATAGTCTGCAGTGGAGGAAGCAAGTTTTGAAAACTGTAGGAAAATAAGATATTGACATAAGATATAATTCACTTGTGCATGTTGAACTGTAGGAGGCATACCAAATGGCTCAGCAAAATGCCATGTATCATTACATCTTTTGCCCTAATATGGAAATCATGGGCTGATGCTTATTATTCGATTATTTTATGTGCATATCTGCTGATGCTAATCCATAAACACTTGTAATATGCTGAAGTTGGCAACGTCACCCCAGGTGAGTTACAGAGAAATGTAATGGTTATTTCTGTAGTGTTATAAATGCATTAAAATGAATATAGATATTTCACCATAGTAGCTCTTTCTGAGGCCAATGTCTTATTTTAAGCAACAATCTGCCAAAACCAATAGGATTCCTTTATAATTTCCCTACTAAACAGACCCCTACTTTTAAACCCATCTCGGCCTTCTCTCCCTCTCTTGCACTCAAGCTTACTGAAAACGGCTGATTTAGAGATGCTGTGCTTGATGAAGCTGAAGCAAATTGCTTCATTCCTTTGGGATGGATGGAGAACCGGAGTAGCCAGCATTTGTTGTGGATAGTAGGGTGAAATCATTAAACAGCTTTCACAACTTGGCATGGTTAAGTTGGGGTGTGCATTCTTATGAGAAATATTAATGGATGAATACCATTTATACAGATGAGTAGATTAGCCTAAACCGATTAGGTAGTATTTAATTTACATGAGTGCAGGTAAAACTAGTCTAGCATAAAATGAATAGAGTAGTAGTACAAAAGTATTGGATTAAAGAGAACTGCACAATTGCAGAGTAACTTCTTGGTACATTCAGCGACTCAATGAGTGGCTAAAGTGAAACTTCTTTCCCACTATGAACCATCACACCTACTTGGCTCACAAGGTGCTGGCTTACCACTAGTACCTAGAATTAAGTTGCATCAGGGGGGAGAGCCTTCTCATACAGAGCACCCCCCAGCTTTGGAATAATCTTCCTGTTAATGTTCGGGACTTAGACACAGCCTCAATTTAAGTCTAGGCTAAAAACTTGCTTGTATAGTCAAGCCTTTGGTAATTAATGTTTTGTCAGATCTAAACCTGCCAGACTCTCTGCTGCTCGGTTAATACTGTAATCTGTGATCACTCATTAAAGAACTAACTTTTTTTTTTACCCCCTTTCTTTGCCGAGTTTAATAGCTGCCCATCCTGTGCGTCTGATGCTGTTGCCTCTTCTGCCTTGATCAGGTGCCAACTGATCTGCAGCCTTCTGGACTGACTTGACCATCATTGAGCTTCTTGCTGAACAACGCTGTGCAATGGTCACCCTCAGATGCTGCTGCTGCATAATCATAAACTAATGATCATAGATCATAAACTACTACTTTAACTATTAGGTATTAATGTAATGTACTACCATGGTGACATTGTTTCAATGAACGAATTGTTGTTTATACTGCCTAATATCAAGGCTTGGTTTCAAAATTACCAACATGCTCTGTCATTCTTCTCTTCCTCTTTAATTGTGCCTTTTTTTAATGATCACCTTGATCATAAGACATTTTAAAAATTGCAACTAACAGGACTACTATAAGGGGATAAATTGAAAACCAAAAAGAAATTGAGCAGAAAGTCTGTGCTGACATTTTTAGCACACAGGCAAGCAGGAAAAATGAAGTGAGCACAGCAGCCTTGCTGACCTAACAGGATGGCTTTGGCATGCCTCCAGAAAATCATTAAATGTGTGGTGCTGGGCTTTTACAGCACAGTAAAGTGAACCACTGGGCTTAAATCCTTGAAGCTTAGGGGCAATCCTGTGAGCTGTTTCCTTCCGCTGGTCCCTGGAGGAAGCTGGGCTGTTTGTTTTTCGCATCTCCTTGCAGTTCTGCGTTTAACTGTCTCTGACGATCCGATTATGACATTCTACATATCCAGGGTGCTTTTGATGTTCTCGTGCCAGAGGGCAGGCAGGTTAGTGTGGATTTTAAGTAATAGTTTGGGGAAAAATCATATTAAAATGATTTATTACTTACTAAGTTGAGGCATATTTGATATGTTTGCTTCTCTAGTTTACTCCAGGAAAGGCTAGGGTAATGTTGCTAACATACATGGGACTTGGACTGCCACTGACTCTTCTCCCTAAATACTTGCCAAAATCTTGCATTTGCTCAAAAAGCTATGTAAATAAATACAAACTTGATGTGCCATCCTAGACAGACCTCACAGAGTTAAATGTAGTTCTGGTAACCACCATTCAAGCTTATGGACTGATGAAAGGGAGTGGGGAGGAGATCTGGATGTGTTTTGAAAAGTTGAAGAGACTTTTGGGACATGTGTTTACAGGGATGGTTTTGGTGATGGTCCAAGTCTAGTGTTAGCAACATTAGCTCAGCATCTCCCATTGTAAGGTAAAGAAACGCATGTCAGATGCCACACATCTTGGCTGATTAACTGCATCTTGGGTAAGTGATTTAAATCATGTTAGTTTGATTTTTCGGGCGACATGGTGGCGCGGTGGGTAGTACTGTCGCCTCAAAGCGAGGAGGGCCTGGGTTTGATTCCCTGGCCGGGTGACCAGGGTCCTCTCTGTGTTCAGTTTGCACGTTCTCCCCGTGTCTGCGTGGGTTTCCTCCGGGTTCTCCAGTTTCCTCCCACAGTCCAAAGACATGCAGTCAGGCCAGTTGGACATACTAAATTGCCCCTGGGGGGGGTGTGTAAAAGTGACTGTCGGTGTCTGTCTGTCTGCCCTGCGATGGACTGGCGACCTGTCCAGGGTGTATCCTGCCTTCGGCCCAAAGACTGCTGGGATAGGCTCCAGTACCCACCCGCGACCCTGACGGAGAAGCAGCTTAGGAAATTGATGGATGGATGATTTTTCACCAAACGGTTCCTTTTAAGCAGAATGGATAATATCAGGAGTTCAGAAGAGACTCGGTTGAAATGTGATTAAATAAATAGTGGCACACTGAAAGTTCATTTTGGCGAGACACTTAATAACCTAGTGTTGTTCCAGTGGCAACAAACTCGGATTTATACAGATTCTGCAAAACAAGTCAGTTTGATGAATTCTAGGTAGTTAAAGGTATGCATCTCTATGAAATATCCATTGGCACCCCCTATTCAATAACTGCTAGAAGTGGGGGGAAAAAACCTTTGTTGATGGGCACTAAATGCAGGAGTGACGATGGTTGTGATGTGTATTAAAGTCATAGGCCACCCCACCTTCCTAATTTCTTGGCACAAAGGCTGTTGAGTAAAATTTTTTTAAATTGTTTTTTTTTTTTACACCTATGGAAAGTGTGTGGAAGAAATGTATGAATTATACAGAAGTCTCAAACTATAGTATATCTATCAATATGAACATTGAGTATTTGGGATGTATGTCTTTTTTTCTTTATTACAGCTTACTTTTTTTTTTTTTTTTTGTAATTTTTTTTGGTATTTTTTCCACATCACTAAAATTCAGTCTTGGAAGCCGCTTTTCACAATTCAAGTAATCTTGAACATTCAGTGACATTAAGGTCTGGGCTGGCCAGTCAAAAAATTGTCTGCTCACCAGACAAAAGCTGCTTGTGTTCAGATGTTTTTCCACTTGGTAGATCTTTTTATTTATGTATTTATTTATTGCAGTGGTTTCTTGATGGCTACACATCATTTCAGATTGTGTGGGTCCCCCCCCCCCCCCAGATCTGAAATGAGTGCAGCTTGCTTTGTCATTATTTTGAAGATGAGTGCTCAAAGTACTGATATTTTGATGATGGTGGTGGTAGTGGGAGGGGGGCAGTTCAGTGCTTTGCAGAGGCTATAAAGCTTGACAGTAATAGCAGAAAGCTTAATCAATAATTAAAATACCAAAGGCATATTTTAATTTAACAGTTAGAGATGCATTTTGTTTCTTAGAAGCATGCCCTGGACTTGACTGTCTAGTAAAAAGAGGAATTCCCTAGTGTTTGCATTTCTGTATTTTATGTAAGGTATTTGCAGAAGGCCAGTATCTGCAGATCAAAGATCACTTGTTGAAGTGTGAACAGACAGACATGCTGAGCAGTAAAAGTGGGTGCTAGGTCATTTAAAGCCTTTGTTTTTGTTGGGATCTGTGCTGTGTTTTTTTTTTTTTTTTTTTTCTGATCTGATTCCAAACTGCTGATTAGATTCTCATCAAAGCGCTCTTATCATTGATGTTGATATTGTATTTTAAGGATGTATTTAAGATGTTTAATCTTCAAGTCACTAAGCAATCTGTAATGGAGGCTGCAGCTAAACTCATGGTGTCTGACTCCCTGCGCTTCACCTGATGCAGCACACTATAGTGTTTATGGTTGAGTTTACCCAGTGTATGGTGAGACACCAGGCTATCTGCAGTCCAAATAGCATGAGCCATGAGCTTCAAAACTGATGTCTTGATTTTCAGAAATGGAAATGTATAACATTTGTCATTCAAGTTTCCTAATGACAAATGGTGGGTTTTTTAATGGATTTACTGGTGAAACCAAACTAACGGTGTTTAACGGTGGATTAAAATTCTGCAATTAATGACATCGAAAACTCTTAGTGCAGCTTTCTTTCTATTTCTATCAAATTTTTTCAATCAAATTTTTGATGTTGCTGTTGTTTGAGAGTCAGAATAATAGTTAGTTGCTTTTATCAGGGTGAGTATGTGGTGGCTATTTTTAACCTTGCATCACTGATATTTGAAATTATAAGAACTGATCAAAGATCTAAGATCATTCTTATTGTTAATCTTTATCTAAAGGCTTTGTTTAGATACACTAGAGACTAAACTTTCTCTTTTTATCACATTCAAAGCTTTTAACTTGTAATGTTGTCAACTCTGTATGTTCTAGTTAAATCTTAAGCCTCTGTGTAATAATGTAATCCATGCCTTGCCTGAATGTTGTAGGCTTGATTTCTGGACGGTTAGCTAAAATGAATGTCTCGTATTAGTATAGTGCTTTGTACAAACATGAAATTGCTCTTCATAGCATATAGCCTAAAGAGATTAGCTGCTGCTCTGTGTAATCTATCCATATTGACTGTTTTTATTGATGGTATGAAGTATTAAAGTGCATGGAGTGAACCATGGGACTTTTTAAAAAAAAATTTATGGACATTGATTTCCCCTTTTCAGCATGCATGGAAATCTTCTGGTGAACTGTCAGATTTGTTTGTTTATTTTATCTAGCTTCCATTATGGGCCACTAACTATGACCTCAGTGTGTGCAAAGCAGGAGTGACAGTTGTGGAATGAGATTACGTTTCCTTTAGTGACCTGACAGCACATCACACATCACTGCCTCGAGATAAATAAACTTTGCCCTGTCCCTTTTTTCCATTGTCATTCATACAGAGTCTCACATCTTAGGCACACAGTCATGTATCTTGACTAAAAGTTTAACCCCCTAAATGATAAAGGACTGTATGAGGGCTTGTGCTTCAGTTTCTTACTCTCACAGGCTGTTGGAAGGAGAACTTGAATGTCTGAAATGCTGACTTTCTGGAAAGTCAATGCATTGACTGATGTAATGCTATTTTATTCCAAGTTAATTTGAACCATAGTCCTCACATGGGCTTAGGAGTACTTTGCAAAACTGTTGTCGCTTATGTCTGCTGCTGCATAAAGAAATGCAATTTGAAGCTCCATTACGTATGGAGAAAGCCATACATCAGTTCCTTACAAAAACAGCGCAGAGTTCTCTGGGTCTGAGGCCTAAAGGACAATGGTGTGCTGTGGGCAGATGAGTCCACACTTCAGCTGTTTTTGGGGAAAAATGAACGTTGTGAATTTTTTTGGAAACTACAGACCCTAATCATAGCTTGTGGATACAACTGATATAACATTTCTTATTTCTGTAGACTTGCGTATTGGTAATCCATCAGACAATAGTGCATTAGAATTCACTGAACTTCTAGAGACATTGATTGGAAGCAGCATTTGGGCAGCTTTACTCACAAGCTCGGACACTTTATGGATCTGGTGATTAGTAAAGGTTTAAACACGAATCCCTCATCTTTTGTTTTATATCAATATTCTGTATCTTCTTTTAAGTCTGTGTATAAGTAAGGAAGAATGTTTAAAACAAAAATGCTTTGAATTTGGGGATAAACCACAGAAACTTTTAGCAAGGCAACTTCATAAAGCAGAATCTGACCGGACAATTCATACAGTTAAATCAGAATCTGGTATCATTCTTAACAAGGCAGTAGACATAAATAGGAGGTTTCAACAATTTTACGAGCATTTGTATACTACTAAATCCAATGCTGACCCAAAGGTAGTGGACAATTTCTTACAGGACTGCACTATCCACATTAAATCAGGATGAGCGAGATAAGCTTGGTGCTGAAATCACAATTGAGGAAATTTCAAAATCTATAATGTCTACACGGTGTGGTAGAACTTCTGGCCCTGATGGGATTTGTAACGAACTGTACAAAAAATTTGATAAATTACTTTCCCCTTACCTGCAAAGGGTTTATAAGCATGCCTGTGAGAACATGTGTCTACCCCCACAATGGATGAGGCAATACACTGATTCCTAAAAAAGGTAAAGATCCTGAGGATGTTGGGTCCTACCGACCGATTGCATTGCTAAATTCGGATCAGAAAATATTTACAAAAATTCTAGCAAACAGATTGAGTATGGTGGTGGCCCAGTTAGTACACCCTGATCAGACAGGCTTTATACCACACCGTAACTCCTCAGACAACATTAGACGCCTTTAACGTTATATACACACCTAGAGCTGCTGTTCCAGATTTTGCTGTGCTCTCACTTGTTGTAGAAAAGGTATTTGACCAAATTGAGTGGTCTTATTTGTTTGCTGTTTTGAAAAGGTTTGATCTTGGAGACTCTTTTGTATCTTGGATTAAGCTGCTATATGTCAATCCTTGTGCAAGGATCTTGACTAATAAAAAACTTTCCCCACAGTTCAAGCTGCACAGGGGTACAAGGCAAGGCTGCTGTTTATCTCCTTTACTGTTCTCCTTAGGAATAGAGCCTTTAGCTCAGTCTATCCGGGCCCATCCGGGCCCATCCGGATATTTTTGGTTATGATACTAGTAGCACGTCAAACAAAATTTCCCTGTATGCTGATGACATTCTTTTATTTATTTCAGACCCCAAAGTTAGTATTCCAAACATTTTAACCTTGATTAATTCTTTTGGGACATTTTCTGGATACAGGATAAATTGGGGCAAAAGTGAATTAATGCCAATTTATGTTAAGGATACATCCTGGCCCCATTCCTTCCGCTTTAAAACTTCTATTGACAAATTTACTTATTTAGGTATTGAGGTAACAAGGTCATACACTTCTTTGTTTGAAGCAAACTTCAACCCCTTGCTGAATAAGCTCAAAAATATCTAATTTTGGAAAACTGCCAATTTCCTTACTGGGTAGGGTCAACACTATTAAAATGACCTTTCTTCCACAACTAATGTATCTTTTGCAGAATATCCCACTGTTCTTAATAAAATCTTTTTTAAAAAAATTGGATTCCATTATAATTCCTTTCGTGTGGGATTACAAAGTGTGTAGAATCAGTAAGTATCATCTTTGTAAATCAAAATCAGAAGGAGGATTGGCCTTACCAAATTTCATACATTATTTCTCACATTGGCCGCCCAATAGTATTGTCAAACATGTTGAGAATCCATCAGTGTGCGCTAATTGGTTGAAAATGGAAAGAGAGGATTGTTTGCCCTATGCTATAGACGCTGTCATTTTATCTTCTACAGCTCATAATCCTTCTTTATGTAAAAGAAACCCTTTTATTTATGATACAACCCGTATTTGGAATAAATTAAGAAGCCACTTCAGTTTTAGGAAAATGTCTTTCTTGCTTCCAATTGCGTCAAACCCTTCCTTCATTCCGTCTACTTTGGATGGTTCATTTGGTATTTGGGAAAATCAGGGATTACGTGAGATTGGAGACTTATGTGTCTGGGACTTTTGCCTCATTTCAGCAGTTGCAGGAGAAGTATAGTATACCTGGAAATAATTTTTTAAAAAATATCTTCAGGTCAGAGATTACGTCAAATCATATTTGCCCGATTATACTGCAGCAAAATTAGATAGTCTTGATCAGTGTGTGAAAAAGGGAGTAGGAATGAACAGGGTGATTTCATATCTATATAGTATATTTCAGAGCTTTAAGTCTCCGGGCATGCAATCAATCATAAATGCATGGGAAGAAGAATTAGACATTAAAAATGTCTGAGGATGTTTGGGAAGCTAGTCTTGAACACATTCATTCTTGCTCTATTAATGCTAGGCACTGTTTGATTCAGTTTAAGATATTACATAGACTACATTATTCAAAGGTAAAGCTGCATAAACCGTTTTCAGAAAAATCACCTTTGTGTGATAAGTATAAGTCAATTGTGGCCACCCTCTCTCATAGCAATGTACTCTGTCCTAAGATTCATAAGTTTTGGGCTGATATTTTTTTTTCAGCCCTATCTGATATGTTGAAGGTACACCTGGAGCCAGACCCAGTTCTTATCATATTTGGTATATCATAAGTATTACTGGAGCTCTCCTCAGCTCAGCAGCAGTTGATTTCCTACAGTTTAATTACTGCTAAAAAAACTTGTTCTTAATTTCTGGAAACACGCAGGAGTACCATCAATTAAGCAGTGGATCACAGAAATGACAAATACAGTACAGTTGGAGAAAATTAGGTTTATGCTGATGGACAAACTTAAATTATATGACAAGATCTGGACCCCTTTAATATTATTCCTTAACCCTTATAGGGTCCTCGTTTTTTTGTTACATAAAGAGTCCTGCTGGGTCTGGTGGACCCAATGCATTTTGGGGCTTTTAATTTAACATAATCGATTATCTTATTTTAATATACTCAGCAGATGTTTACTTTATCCCAATTGCAAGTAATATAAACAACACATGGGTTAAATTTGTGGCGTTTACCTTTGTTAAATCACATTTATGAATAGAAATGCCATTCGTTTTTGGTTAATTTTTTTAATTTAAAATGTAACATAAGGACATGCATCATAAAACAGGCATAACAGAAAAAATAAAAACAAGAAATGAACAAATGAAACATGTTTTTCCAAAACTAAAATGGATTTTTTTTTTTAATTTGACCTGCTCAGGTCAGTTAAGCCCCACTGAACACATTAGCCCCATTGAATGTCGCCATTTTTATACCATCCACTATACCACACATGAAGGGCAGAGTTTCACTGTGTGTGTGTTGCATGTGTTTTTCTGTCCACCTTTCTTTGGTATATACGATACCAGGGTCGTGTCAGCCGTGTACACAAACTTTGATGACTGGACAGGCCTGTCCTCTGTTTTCAGGAGCTGGGGAGGGAGCTCAGACCTGCATTTGCGTACTGTTCCCACCATAGTCAGCTTCCGCTTTAACAGCTCTTGTCCTAGCTGGTGTGATGTGAAAAAATTGTGACATGTGATGTTGTGTCCAGAAAGTCCCTGAGCCATATCGAGGACCACTCTACTTGATTTTACTCAGGGGCTCCTCCATTGCATTTCTCTGTGTAGACCTGCAAGTTCCACACATAAGATGAAGCAGCATCACAGGCAGCCCACATCTTTATACCATACTTGGCAGGTTTAGATGGGATATACTGCCGGAAAGGGCATCAGCTGCTCATCAACTGTGACGTTGGGCCCAGGGTTGTAAAACAGGGGGAGACGGGCCACCCACTTGTCCCACACTGTTCTGATGGCAGCTAGCTTGTCTCTCTGCTGTCGAGCTGGTCTATCATCATCGGTCATCAAAACGGATGGTCCTGGAAATTATTTTGTACGTTTTCAGACGACGTTGCCCGGAAAAGTTCTCTGCCAGTTTCTTCATGCCATAGGGATTCTGTGGCCTCCCCTTTGGACCTGAAAACACCAGCAAGGATAAGAACCCCAAAGTAAGCATCCAAATCGGTTTCATCCACAAACTTCTACCTATCTCCAAAGACCCTGCTTGGCTGGTCCTGTGGCTAGCTTCTCATGGGCTGGTCCTGGGGCTAGCTGCTGGCGGGCTGGTCCTGTGGTTTGCTTGCGTTTTGGAGCTGGCTGACAGGCTGGTCCTATGGCTGGCTGCTCACATAGTCCTGGATGCTGATGGGCTGGTCCTGAGGCTCTTTTATGCTTTGGAGCTGACTGATGCTGATCCTTCTCTTCAAACTCGGTCAGACTCTGAATTTTCAGAAATGGGATCTTCATATTCCGAAACTTCTTCTGCATCACTATGAGACCCCTCTGTCTCCTCCAATATCAGCTGTAAGGCACTCTGAACAGTGAATCGCTTTGCCATCTTGATCCTTTATGGTATAGAACCACGCTGACAGAGGTATTTATAGTGTTAGATCCACAAGACTGATTCCCACGAGATAGAAGGTGAAATGTGTGGGAATGTGGGTGCTGGCAGTGATGGTGCTCTTAACTTTGCAACAATGTTGCAAACTTGTGCGGGAACAGTGGGTGCACACTGTGGGTGCTCATCCATTCACACACCCCCACACACACACAGAGAACCTACGATTTCCACACTTTCGGAGGCCCGGGTCCAGAGGACCCGAAGACCCTGTATGTAATATAAATGTGAAGGGGGTGTATATGGGGGGGGTCATTGAAAATGTTTTCTGATTTATGTTCTGTACAGAAAATGAGCCAAGGCCAGTGAATCTTAGTTTGAAAAAATAATTATTTGTAATATTTTTATTGAGCGAAAAACTGGAAACGGGTCCCACAGACCCGAAGACCCTATGAGGGTTAAAGGAGACTGAAATTAAACAAGACCCACTTTGTACATCCACATCTTATAGGCAGCATTCATGGGAGGGTGGTGGGTTGGGGATATTATTTCGCTTTTCCTGTGTTTTTGTTGAGTTGGATTATTGTTACTGCTTTCATATCATATCTCATTGCATGTGTCATTCAAGGCAATTGAATTGTGAGCAAAAAAACAAAATGCTTCTTAATAAAAATATTGAGTCAAAAAAAAAAAAGTAAGCAAGAATGTTTCAAAACTATCTGAAAAAGCATTAACTTGGAAGCTGATAACGTTTAAAATGATCTGAACTCTTAAAATGATCTGGTCTCTGATTTAAAAAGTACATTTAAAGGAAACTCTTGACACACTCGCTCCAGTGAAATAGAATGAAAATAAGCAAACTCATAAAACTCCATGCATGAGTGAGTGTATGCATGTCAGCTCAAGAGAAACTGTCATAAATCAGAGGAAAAGTAAACCACAGGTACATTTATATTCTGAAAGAGCTGCTCTCTGCGTACAACAGTGTAATGAAAATATCCAGACAGTCATACCTCTCTAGTGTAATAAACACAGTCCCTTTTTCCACCATGGATCAACTAAACCCTAATTTGTCTGCTAGGATGGAGGATGGTGCTTTATCTCCTTAAATCTGTGAAAGGTTTGCAATTCAATCTCAAAATAAAATGGACCTGATAAGACTGAGCACAGTGCAGCCAGCTGAAACAAGTTTCTATAACCTTCCTGATAAGCCACCTACATCAGTGATTATCTTTATCAATTAGCGGTAGCTTACAAATCATAAATTATAAAGCAACTACCCAAACAAACCCTAGATTGCCTTGCAAATTTCCTTCTCCTTTGCTTGAAGAGAAAATTCTAAGGAAAATTACTGAAAGTTTCCAAAACTGGAATTCACTAAAAATCTAGAGAAAATGATTTCCTAACAACCATATAAGACCTGCTAGTCCACAAACACGGGCATCATCTTTCAGAGATGATCGAACTCCACTCTTGCTTGAGGCCTGAAAAGAAATCCTGACGTGTTTCTATCCGTCCTTCCAGTGTGACAACACACTATGAGAATGAATGTGTAGCTATCAAGATGATACTGAAAAAAGGATATGCACTAGAAGCTGTAAAATAAAAATAGCTCAAAAATAAGACTTCATAGTTCCTGTGTCTTTTAGTGTATCAAATAATCACAAGCTTTCTGTATGTCTAAATCATGCAAATCTCATCAAATAGGACATCATTGAGTTGAAGAGAAATATATTTAATTTGACCTTTTTTTTTTTTTTTTTTTTTATAAACTCTTCTCCCACTGTAGATTTTGTTCCCTAGTGACCAAAGATGCTTGAAGCAACCAGCTAAGTGGCCTTTACCCTACTTTAGTTTGCTTTGTGTCCTCTATTTGTGTATAAATAGGATAGAAAATCAGCTTGTC